>NC_058080.1:5898126-6198126 GCF_014858855.1 Bufo gargarizans
ACCGCCGCTCCCGTCCCCATTGACATAATGGGGGACGGGGGCGGAGCTCCAGCGCAGCACGGCGCTGCACGGAGAAAGGCCGCCGGACTAAAATTACTGCATGTCAGGCTTTTTAGTCCGGCGGCTTTCTCCGTGCACCGCCGTGCTGCGCCGGAGCTCCGCCCCCGTCCCCATTGTAGTCAATGGGGACGGAGCGGCGGTCCGCGGGCACGGCGAAATAGCCGCAGGACGGATCCGACATGGTGAACAGCATGTCGGATCCGTCCTGCCAAGTGTGAAACTAGCCTAAGTCAGTATTGCACTGTTATTAAATTACTTTATATACAGTGGATATAAAAAGTCTACACTCCCCTGTTAAAATGTCAGGTTTCTGTGATGCAAATTTTTTGACAAGATAAATAATTTCAGAACTTTTTCCACCTTTAATGTGACCTATAAACTGTACCAACTCAATTGAAAAACAAACTGAAATCTTTTAGGTAGAGGGAAGAAAAAATATAAAAATAAAATAATATGGTTGCATAAGTGTGCACACCCTTAAACTAATACTTTGTTGAAGCACCTTTTGATTTTATTACAGCACTCAGTCTTTTTGGGTATGAGTCTATCAGCATGGCACATTTTGACTTGGCAAGATTTGCCCACTCTTCTTTGCAAAAACACTCCAAATCTGTCAGATTGCGAGGGCATCTCCTGTGCACAGCCCTCTTCAGATCACCCCACAGATTTTCAATCGGATTCAGGTCTGGGCTCTGGCTGGGCCATTCCAAAACTTTAATCTTCTTCTGGTGAAGCCATTCCTTTGTTGATTTGGATGTATGCTTTGGGTCGTTGTCATGCTGAAAGATGAAGTTCCTCTTCATGTTCAGCTTTCTAGCAGAAGCCTGAAGGTTTTGTGCCAATATTGACTGGTATTTGGAACTGTTCATAATTCCCTCTAGCTTAACTAAGGCCCCAGTTCCAGCTGAAGAAAAACAGCCCCAAAGCATGATGCTGCCACCACCATGCTTCACTGTGGGTATGGTGTTCTTTTGGTGATGTGCAGTGTTGTTTTTGCGCCAAACATATCTTTTGGAATTATGGCCAAAAAGTTCAACCTTGGTTTCATCAGACCATAACACCTTTTCCCACATGCTTTTGGGAGACTTCAGATGTGTTTTTGCAAAATGTAGCCTGGCTTGGATGTTTTTCTTCGTAAGAAAAGGCTTTCGTCTTGCCACTCTACCCCATAGCCCAGACATATGAAGAATACGGGAGATTGTTGTCACATGTACCACACAGCCAGTACTTGCCAGATATTCCTGCAGCTCCTTTAATGTTGCTGTAGGCCTCTTGGTAGCCTCCCAGACCAGTTTTCTTCTAGTCTTTTCATCAATTTTGGAGGGACGTCCAGTTCTTGGTAATGTCACTGTTGTGCCATATTTTCTCCACTTGATGATGACTGTCTTCACTGTGTTCCATGGTATATATAATGCCTTGGAAATTCTTTCTCCCTTCTTCTGACTGATACCTTTTAATAATGAGATCCCTCTGATGCTTTGGAAGCTCTCTGTGGACATGGCTTTTGCTGTGGGATGCAGACTAAGAAAATTTCAGGAAAGACCAACTAGAGCAGCTGAACTTTATTTGGGGTTAATCAGAGGCACTTTAAATGATGGCAGGTGTATTGCTGACTTCTATTTAACATGATTTTGCATGTGATTGCTTTACTTCTGAACACAGCATACATCCCCAGTTATAAGAGGGTTGTGCAAACTTATGCAACCACATTCATATAATTTTTTTCTTTTTTTCTTCCCTCCACCTAAAAGATTTCAGTTTGTTTTTCAATTTGTTGTACAGTTTATAGGTCACAATATAGGTGGTGGAAAAAGTTCTGAAATGATTTATCTTTGTCTCAATTTTTACAGCCCAGAAAACTGACATTTTAACGGGGTGTGTTAGACTTTTAATATCCACTGTATGTGTTATTTGCCACTGTATATTGGTATTATTTGAACACTGATATCTACTCGAAGTGCTACTAACTGTATGTTCAACACCATAGACAGCTTCAGCTGAAGGCAATTTATCCTGGCGGCTCACATACACATGCACGCTCGGCCAAGCATGCACGTGTTTTCATTCATGAGGGAGAAATAAGCTGCTGCTGGACACTTCTAACATGCTGAATCATTTCCCCCCCCCACACATATGCTGTCAGAAGAAAGTCAGGATAGCTCCATATGGTTGGCCAATTCCACCAAAATTGACAGTCACAATTCTTATTTTTTATTTAGCAGTTTTGTATTATTTTATAGAGAAAACAAAAAATCTACCCAAATTTAGCTGTTTCTAGGCTTTTAAGAGTTTCTTTTCACAAATACTACAGTATTATTAATACACTTTTATATTTGATTTTGTGTATTACTATAATGGGATACTGGCTGTGCACCCAACATCCCCCTCATAGCCGCACTGTTGCCGTCTAGGCTCTCTACAGTGGAAATACATGCTATGAATACATTAATCTCTGTGCCTGGGGTCCAGCAGGGGATCTAGTCGCTACCCTCACAAATTCCAGGATTCAGCCAGACACAAAATCGCAGCATGCAACAGTTTTTATCCAGCCGCATTTATGCATTGAGCGGCCATAATCCCTACTGGACCCCATTATAATTAAAGGAGCATGCTAGTTAGCAGCATTATCCGGCTATGCCAGATCCAAGGAACTCCAGAAGGCTGTTCTCTTCCAAACAACTTACCCGATAGCTTTACGCACATGTGTGAAACTAGCCTTACTCTGTCTCCAACATTCAAAACATCTAATTCCATTGGGCAACTTCACTCTGTTTCCAAGTCTTCTTCTTGCTTGACAGTTCAAAGATGGTATTGCTGCTTGTTTACACGCTACGACAGTCTAGTTGCCATAATTATAGGCCATGACAGCTCTCTTCATGGCCGTCAGATGCCGACTGTGCATAGATACCTCCACAGGTCACTGTTTGTCTCCCTCAAAGCACATTCAGCATTTTTATTCGTATGCCGCTCTCTTCAGACATATCTACTTGCAGGAACCTGGCTTGATCTTACTATCCTACCTAACCTGTTTTCTCTACAAGTCCACTGATGATTCAGGGAGCATAGGCTACGAAGGTGAAACTGAGCTAGAACTGCTCGATGGCTACTCTTTTCCGCTGCTGCAGGTGTTAACTGCTCTGACTCGCTCTAAGCCCAGAGCTGGTGTGCCAATTTGTGTATGGACCATTCACCTATACTTGCTAACTATTATGGAGTTTAGGCTGGCTCTCTTTGTCTGCAGTATTCCTCTTGCTTGGCTGCCTTACTGCATCTTATCATCAGGTACTTTTAGACACAGCTCTTTATAATCTAATAGGAACATGGTGTCTAGCATGAGGATGCCATAGGCAAAACCCTATGCTCACCAGCGTAACTATGATCTGTGACCTGCACCCAGTGTTTACATCCCAGCGCAAGACTCACAGGGAGTGTCTGTAGTATTAGGTCTCTGCCTCTCCTTCTCCTCCCAGTTGGAATATCACAGATCCAAACAGGGACTGCAATAAATTCAATGCAGTAAATGCCAGTGAATCTGTGCTTGATAGGGGTTGGGGGAGAGGCCCTCTTCAGGCACATAGACTTTTACTAATGAAATTATTTGGCAGGTCTTCATTAGGATTTGAACAACAGACCTTCCGTATGGCAGGCAGAAAAGTTACTTTTACACTACAGACCTGCTTTTTTGGAGGGACTGAATGTTCTGTGCTTAAAAAGCTGGTTTCTACACAGGCATGGCACTCAATAAATATTATATTACTGAAATGAAGGGAAAATAATTGTGCCATTTACCAATGACCATAAAAAATGTGTTCATTATATTGTATAGCTTAATTTGATAACAGAGATGCCAAATACATTTTTTTATATTTCATACTAAGTATGTTACAACAACTTTAATAGTTTTTGCTTCGTTTTTTTTAGTAACAATAGCATTGCATAAAATTGTAACTTTTACATAATAGATAAAGCTGGAAAAGTAAAAAGTATATTTTTCTTTTATAACTATAAAACTATTTTTTACAGGTTTCAGTGAAGTTTGAACACCAGACCTTCTGTACCGTAAACAGCTGCCTTACCCACTATAGAAAAGGTCTTCTGTAAAGATCAGATTTTTTTTATGCCTTTTAAAGTATTACTGTATTTTCATTTATATAACCAAACAGTATTTGGTATCCCTATAGTCCATAATATCCCCTATATATAGTAAACAGATTATTTATGGTGATTGGAAAAAAGTGTGAATAAAAATTGTGGCACAATGTTTGCCTGTATGGAGACCTGAAATTCCTGATGGCAGCCCTGAATCCAAGCCTGCTTGAAGCCCTGCTGGAAAAACACCACCCTAAGACACAGCCACATTGCTGACATCATGTCTACAGGGCAGAGTCCAGGAGAATGAGCAGAACACCCTCCTGAGAGGCAAGGTCACTGATGTGTCTACAGAGCAGAGCCTTACAAGCCGTGCCACTCCTCAGATTTTGACGTGTTGCCATCAGGATAGGCAACAAACACAGAGGAAAGTGTCATGTAACCGTGAGAGTGGAAAACGGGGCATTATAGATAAACAATCACTATAATTAAGTGATAACTTGTTATTTCCTGTCAAGCGATGCTGAAAACTGCAAAACCGGAATACCCCTTTAAAAAACAGTGCTGCCAACATCCATTGACATCCAAAGCCTGACTGTGGCATGGCCTTCAACCAACATTAGAGCAAACCTTATTTTACCACCTCTGGGGCACATCAAAAACATATAATATATAGGGTTAATCAAACCCATGGAAGTTCGGGCTCGTCGGGTTCGGCCGAACTTCAGGTGAATCCGGACCCCCATTTAAGACAATTGGGACCAGAACTATTTTTAACCCCTCAATAGACATTTTATTTAGCATTCTGTTTTAAGAATCCTATTATTTTCCATTATAACCATGTTATTACGGAAAATAATAAAGTGAAGTTCGGGTTCCCATTGACTTAAATGAGGTCCGGGTTTGACTTAAATGGGGTCCGGTTTTTCCCATTGACTTAAATGGGGTCCGGGTTTGGGGTGACGTTCGGGTCCCAAATCCGAACTTTGACCTGAAGTTCGGCTGAACCCAGTGAACCCAAACTTTAACGGGTTCGTCAACCCTACCGGTGTCTAAAACGCCAGTGTCAATAAATGTGCCCCTTAGACTAAGCCCCCAGTTATTATTTAAGCCATATATAAGACTGGCACAGTGGGTCTAGGCTCCTGTCCCGAGGCCTGTCATTGACACCTACTTACGATACTAGTAAAAAAAATACATTTTAATTATAAGTAAATGAAAGGATGCAATAAACCAAGTTATCAGTGTAATGACATTATACAGTCATGTGAAAAAATTAGGACACCCTTTGAAAGCATGTGGTTTTTTGTAACATTTTTAATAAAAGGTTATTTCATCTCCGTTTCAACAATACAGAGAGATTAAGTAATCCAACTAAACAAAGAAAACTGAAGAAAAGTCTTTTCAAGATCTTCTGTAAATGTCATTCTACAAAAATTCCTATTCTAACTGAGGAAAAAGATAGGACACCCTCACATGTATTCCCTCTTAAATTGGCTCAGATCTCACACAGGTATATCACACCAGTGGCACAATAATTAGTAGATCGTTACTCTGCATGTTGAATGAGGCTTGCCCTATTTAAACCTCAGACATTTAGTTTGGTGTGCTCCTGACTGTTGAAGTGAGAGTGAGCACCATGGTGAGAGCAAAAGAGCTGTCAGAGGACTTCAGAAAAAAGATTGTAGCAGCCTATGAGTCTGGGAAGGGATTTAAAAGATCTCAAAGATTTTTGAAATCAGCCATTCCACTGTCCGGAAGATAGTCTAACAAGTGGAGGGCTTTCAAAACAACTGCCAACATGCCCAGATACTGGTCGCACCCAGCAAGTTCACCCCAAGAGCAGACCGCAAGATGCTAAAAGAGGTCTCCAAAAACCCTAAAGTGTCATCTCGAGAACTACAGCAGGCTCTGGCTACTGTTGATGTAGAAGTACATGCCTCTACAATCAGAAAGAGACTGTACAAGTTTAACTTGCATGGGAGGTGTGCAAGGAGGAAACCTTTGCTTTCCAAGAGAAACATCGAGGCCAGACTGACATTTGCCAGAGATAAAGTTGACAAAGACCAGGACTTCTGGAATAATGTTCTTTGGACAGATGAGTCCAAAATTGAATTATTTGGACACAACAGCAGAGGACATGTTTGGCGTAAACCAAACACAGCATTCCAAGAAAAGAACCTCATACCAACTGTGAAGCATGGAGGTGGAAGTGTCATGGTTTGGGGCTGCTTTGCTGCAGCAGGACCTGGTCAGCTCACCATCATAGAATCCACGATGAATTCTACTGTGTATCAGAAGGTGCTTGAAGAACATGTGAGACCATCAGTTAGAAAATTAAAGCTGAAGCGGAACTGGACCATGCAACATGGACAATGACCCAAAACATACTAGTAAATCAATCCAAAGATTGGCTGAAAAAGAAGAAATGGAGAGTCCTGGAATGGCCAAGTCAAAGTCCAAATTTGAATCCATTGAGATGCTGTGGGGATGACTTGAAAAGGGCTGTACGTGCAAGAAACCCCTCAAACATCTCACAGCTGAAAAAGTTCTGCATTGAGGAGTGGGGTAAAATTCCTCAGACCGATGTCCGAAAGACTGGTAGATGGCTACAAGGAACCGTCTCACTGCAGTTAATTCAAACCAAAGGAATGGTAACACTCGCTATTAGGGGGCAAGGGTGTCCTATCTTTTTCCTCAGTTAGAATAGGCATTTTTGTAGAATGACATTTACAGAAGATCTTGAAAAGACTTTCTTCAGTTTTCTTTGTTAGTCGGATTACTTTAATCTCTCTGTATTGTTTGAAACGGAGATGAAATAACCTTTTATTAAAAATGTTACAAAAAACCACATGCTTTCAAAGGGTGTCCTAATTTTTTCACATGACTGTACGTCTAAACCATCCTTTCCACCAGAAGCAGAATGATTTACTCATGAGACATCTGAGGGAGGCATTTATGTTACATGTACTGTAGCTGGGCTTTATGAAATTATGTAGTCATAGGAATTATTGAGAGTGCTTGTCACCACACACAATATACATGTTTATTTGACTCGCTTATAGCGCTGACATGCGCGGCAGCGCTCTACAGACATTATCATCGCTTGCTGTTTCCAGTGGAGCTCCCAATCTTCTTTCATTCAAAAATCAATTAATGAAGTTGACATTTGAAAAGATGATGAGGCTTGACTAAGCTGGTGAGATGGGTAACCAAAGCTGCGGAATATCACACAATAATGAAAAAAAAAAAAAACTAATTATGCTTCCCTGTACCGGCAAATGTCAATGGTGATAGATTTTGCATAACATATTTTGCTGAATGAGCAGAAGCCATATACCCTGCTTGAATTACTTACACCTTCATTAAAGGGATGTTACGGATTTATGTTAATAAAGCATTATCACTATGAGCAGAAAATGAAAAGTTCTTTAGCTTTCTAATGGGCCTTGCAACTCAGTTCCGCACCATTGTCAGAATACAGCATTTGTTTGCTGTCAAGCCTGTCAGTGAATGAAAACGCTGAGATGTGCCATCGCTTTATCATCATTTAGGATCCAACCTCTAGGAACATCACTGATCCTGAGAATGAAGATCCTGAATCAGTGCTGTGGGTCCTTCACTGGATTCTTTGGATCACTGGAGGTCTCAGAGGTCATAGTAGCCAGTGCCACCAAATTTAAAGTGGTGTCATATTCTAAGGCTATGCCTATGCATTACTCGATGGGAAGACCCCTTAGCTAGTAAAGCTTTTTGTCACTTGCTAATAAACGATGATGGGATGTCTCCTAATTTCTGTAGTCATAACAAGGGACTGGTGAATTAGATGGAGGAGGTGACAGAGGACCCCTGGGAATGTACGATGGTCACTTACTGTGTGTAAACACATCTCGTAGCATACATCATCTATGATAAAGCAAACAATAGTTTGGTGGATAATTTCACTTTACTTTCCCTCCGCAGAACCCACATAAAGATAGGAAAGACATAGATGTCCAGTTGGCCTTTATCTGCTTCATCTGTCATCATCCTTCTGCTTCTATTTTTTACATAAAATTTTGATGAAGTGAAAAGCCCAGCTGCCAAAATGCTCTGCTTTGTCTCAAAAACTCTTTATGTTCATGACTGTGTCTATAGAAAGAAATATTTCACAAGTCCCAATGCAGAAAATTTCATTTTAAAAATGCATATCTTTATCTTGTAGTCAAATATTGATAATCCTTCATCAAATCCCAGCTCCTTTAGATGCCAGCAATCTGCAGTCTGGATCATTCTACATTACGATAACTTAGATTAAGCTCTGAAAGTCTTTTGGTTAAAGGGATTGTCTGGAGCGTTTAATGAAAAAAGACAAGGCTCAGAATGATGTATAATAATGAAAAAAGTCATACCTTACTGATCCCCTACCAGTCCTATATGGATTCATTATGGTCTACTGTCAACCTCTGGTTTCTGCTCCCCACTCAACCAATCACAGACTGAGGTGGGTCACTGCTGTGGCCAGTGATTGGCTGGGCGGTCATTTCCTGTGTGTCAAGATGAACCAAGAAGGGAAGGCCAGTGGGTGACCAGGAACAGTGGAAACAGGAGTGGTGGGGTATGGGTAAGGTGGATATGACTTAAATATTTCTTATTTTATATTGTTCTGAGCCATTTAATTTTATTATAATCCAATAATATTGAACACAGATGTGAGGCCTGGGGTGTAGCCATGGGCAGAGTAGGCTCTCTTGGTTCACAGGGCAAGGGTTAGGCACATCCCATTAATAATTGCCACACTAAAGCCCTTATGCAAATAAAGACACAATATAAAGGGGTTCTCCACTGTGGAAACTTCTACTTGTGAGAAAGGTCCATTAGCAAGAACAGATCCTCTTGCCAGGACCCAAAGAGCGGGTATCTGTAGAAATACCTGTCACCAGTGGCACACCGACTGGTGTGGTCCAGTGGGTCTGGACCCCCCCTAGAACAACCAGTGAATAATTATAATTTTTTTTTATCCCTCAGGGCTGGGGGGGAGGAGGAGAGTGCTTCCATTGTGGAAGCGCTCACCTCTAAATTCATTTGTATCGCCATCCTCAGGACAGCGATACAGATGGCTGTGCTGCGGCGGGGCAGGGGAGGGAGAGGCGTCTCCCTTCCCTGTTCTTCTGATAGGCCGCAGGCACTAATGCCTGAGGCCTATCAGAGGCCGGCTCAGGCGGCAGAGCTGGGCAGCACACAGCAGGGACAAAGGCCGGAAGAGGCCTGCATCGCATCACTGCTGATGAAGGTAAGTATAAGTGTTATTTTTTTGAGGGGGGGGGGGAAGCTGGCACTATGGGGGCATCTGGCATTAATTACAGCCCCATTTTATGGGGGCATTTCTTATTGGCACATTATGTGGGGGGAAGCACCATGGGGAGAGAAGCACTATGGAGGCATCTGGGGGCTCTAAAAGGGCTTTTTTTTATTGGCACATTATAGGGGGCACTATAGGGGAGAGCTGCAGTATGGGGCATCTGGTGACACTAAGGGGGAATTTTTTACTGGCACATTATAGGAGGCACTATAGGGGAGAGCGGCACTATGGGGCACTATGGAGGCATCTGGGGGCTCTAAAAGGGCTTTTTTTATTGGCACATTATAGGGGGCACTATAGGGGAGTGGAGCACTATTGGGACATCTGATGGCACTAAGAAGGGGCATATTTTGCTTATGGGGCAGAGGAGCACTATAGGGGACACTATGGGGAAGGGGGGAGCACTGTGAGGGCATTTAATGGGGCACTATATAGGGGATATTAGCTCAACTTCGGGCACTAAGCGGGGGTATTTCATGTACTGTAATATTATAAGGAGAATTATTACTGCTAGGTGGTATTATAGGGAGCTTTACTACTACTGGGGGGCTATGAGGAACATGATTGCTAGCATGGGCACTATAGGGGCATTATTACTACTAAGTGTGCTCTGGCAGAGAATTATTTCTATTGGTGGGATTTTGGGGAGGACTGTTACTTTGGGGGGCACCCTGGCCCAGTATCAGCTTAGCACAATTATTTTTGGGGGACATTATCTTTATACTATTAATGTCTTGGCGCAGTTATTTTTTAGAGCACTGTGTGCCAATAATTGTTGAAAGGGGCACTGTCTGTGTGGTAGTAGTATTTCCAGGGGCACTATTTCTGCAGTATAGTATTGGAGGTGGCAGGAAAGGGTGTTCAGAAGATGTGAAGATGATGGAAATGTGGGAAACTAATGTCTGTTTGTTAATCTCTGCAGAGATGGGAGATGGCTGAAAAATCATCATGGCGGTCTGGTCAATGAAGAATGGAGAACATCAGGAAAGAGAACGTCTACAACAAAGGTGACATCACTGGATGTAAGAGGTATGTAGCGCTATGTAGGAAAGGAGATGCTCCAGCTCCTCCCCCCGCCATTTGCCACCAATGTGGAATTGGTGCATTATTACATACACAGGTCATGCCATTCATAACTGAGGTTATTGGCAGCTTCTGACTGGATTGTTCCCAGCTGGACCTCAAGTACTCAATTGTGCATGTGCTGTTTCAAAACCTGGGCCCACTAAATGATCCTCTCAGTCTCTGATGGAGTAGTGTAACCTTTCATACATATCTACAATCTCCAGTGTCGAACTGGCCCACCACAGTACAGAGGTCTTTGAAACCATAGTGGGACCCAAAGGTCGAGGAGAAATTTTTGGGGATCACCTAGGGTTTTTTTCTTTGACTCAAAACTAGGGATGAGCGAACCCGAACTGTATAGTTCGGGTTCGTACCGAATTTTGGGGTGTCAGTGACACGGACCCGAACCCGGACATTTTCGTAAAAGTCCGGGTTCGGGTTCGGTGTTCGTTGCTTTTTTGGCGCTTTTTGAAAGGCTGAAAAGCAGCCAATCAACAAGCGTCATACTACTTGCCCCAAGAGGCCGTCACAGCCATGCCTACTATTGGCATGGCTGTGATTGGCCAGAGCACCATGTGACCCAGCCTCTATTTAAGCTGGAGTCACATAGCGCCGCTCGTCACTCTGCTCTGATTAGCGTAGGGAGAGGTTGCGGCTGCGACAGTAGGGCGAGATTAGGCAGATCAACTCCTCCAAAGGACTTGATTAATTGATCGATCTGCAGCTGTGGATCATTGAGCTGCTGATACTCAATTGCTCACTGTTTTTAGTCTGCCCAGACCGTTTGTCAGTCACTTTTTTCTGGGGTGATCGGCGGCCATTTTGTGTCTTGTGGTGCGCCAGCACAAGCTGCGACCAAGTGCATTTAACCCTTAATGGTGTGGTTGTTTTTTGGCTAATTCCTACATCAGTGTGAAGCTGTCACACCAAGTGCATTTAACCAACAATAGTCTGGTTATTTTTTGGCCATATACTACATCAGGGGCAAGCTGAGCCTGTCACAAAGTGCATTTAACCCTCAATGGTGTGGTTGTTTTTTGGCTAAATCCTACATCAGGGTGAAGCTGTCACACCAAGTGCATTTAACCAGCAATAGTCCTGTTTATTTTTTGGCCATATACTTCATCAGGGGCAAGCTGCGCCTGTCACCAAGTGCATTTAACCCTCAGTAGTGTGGTTGGTCAAGCTGTCACACCAAGTGCATTTAACCAGCAATAGTGTGGTAATTTTTTGGCCATATCCCAGTCTAATTCTGTCAGTAAACTGTATACCTGTCACCCAGCGCCTAAGTACAAGGCCTCAAATTTATATCCAGCTATATCTGTCGTTACTGGTGCGGCTGGTCAAGTTATTTAGTGTCCGTCAAAACACATTGTTTGTTCTGGGTTGAAATACAATTCCCAATTTAGCAATTTCCTAATTTAGTGGTTTCTGCTGTATCAGAGCTATTTAAATCTATCCCTAAAAGGGTATATCAGATTCAAGGTGCACATAGGGTCATTCTGAATAACTTCACACACACGCTACTGTGCATTTCCAAGTCTAATTCTGTCCGTAAACGTATACCTGTCACCCAGCGCCTAAGTACAAGGCCTCAAATTTATATCCAGCTATATCTGTCGTTACTGGTGCAGCTGGTCAAGTTATTTAGTGTCCGTCAAAACACATTGTTTGTTCTGGGTTGAAATACAATTCCCAATTTAGCAATTTCCTAATTTAGTGGTTTCTGCTGTATCAGAGCTATTTAAAATCTATCCCTAAAAGGGTATATCAGATTCAAGGTGCACATAGGGTCATTCTGAATAACTTCACACACACGCTACTGTGCATTTCCAAGTCTAATTCTGTCCGTAAAACGTATACCTGTCACCCAGCGCCTAAATACTAGGCCTCAAATTTATATCCTGCTAAATCTGTCGTTACTGCTGTACTGTTGTGGCTGGGCAAGTTATTTAGTGTCCGTCAAAGCACATTTTTTGTTCTGGGTTGAAATTCAATTCCCAATTTAGCAATTTCCTAATTTATTGGTTTCTGCTGTATCAGAGCTATTTGAAATCTATCCCTAAAAGGGTATATCAGATTCAAGGTGCACATAGGGTGATTCTGAATAACTTCACACACACGCTACTGTGCATTTCCAAGTCTAATTCTGTCAGTAAACCTATACCTGTCACCCAGCGCCTAAATAATAGGCCTCAAATTTATAGTCAGCTAAATCTGTGGTTACTGCTGTGCCTGTATTAGTGTAATACGGTACCTAAATAGATAGCCAGATAGTGTTAGTTGTCTTTAAAAAAAGGCCTGAATTTGAATTCAATACATTGGGTCAAATAATATTTTTGTTGTTGTGGTGAACGATAACAATGAGGAAAACATCTAGTAAAGGACGCGGACGCGGACATGGTCGTGGTGGTGTTAGTGGACCCTCTGGTGCTGGGAGAGGACGTGGCCGTTCTGCCACAGCCACACGTCCTAGTGTACCAACTACCTCAGGTCCCAGTAGCCGCCATAATTTACAGCGATATTTGGTGGGGCCCAATGCCGTTCTAAGGATGGTAAGGCCTGAGCAGGTACAGGCATTAGTCAATTGGGTGGCCGACAGTGGATCCAGCACGTTCACATTATCTCCCACCCAGTCTTCTGCAGAAAGCGCACAGATGGCGCCTGAAAACCAAGCCCATCAGTCTGTCACATCACCCCCATGCATACCAGGGAAACTGTCTGAGCCTCAAGTTATGCAGCAGTCTCTTATGCTGTTTGAAGACTCCGCTGGCAGGGTTTCCCAAGGGCATCCACCCAGCCCTTCCCCAGCGGTGGAAGACATAGAATGCACTGACGCACAACCACTTATGTTTCCTGATGATGAGGACATGGGAATACCACCTCAGCATGTCTCTGATGATGACGAAACACAGGTGCCAACTGCTGCGTCTTTCTGCAGTGTGCAGACTGAACAGGAGGTCAGGGATCAAGACTGGGTGGAAGACGATGCAGGGGACGATGAGGTCCTAGACCCCACATGGAATGAAGGTCGTGCCACTGACTTTCACAGTTCGGAGGAAGAGGCAGTGGTGAGACCGAGCCAACAGCGTAGCAAAAGAGGGAGCAGTGGGCAAAAGCAGAACACCCGCCGCCAAGAGACTCCGCCTGCTACTGACCGCCGCCATCTGGGACCGAGCACCCCAAAGGCAGCTTCAAGGAGTTCCCTGGCATGGCACTTCTTCAAACAATGTGCTGACGACAAGACCCGAGTGGTTTGCACGCTATGCCATCAGAGCCTGAAGCGAGGCATTAACGTTCTGAACCTTAGCACAACCTGCATGACCAGGCACCTGCATGCAAAGCATGAACTGCAGTGGAGTAAACACCTTAAAACCAAGGAAGTCACTCAGGCTCCCCCTGCTACCTCTTCTGCTGCTGCCGCCTCGGCCTCTTCTGCTGCCTGCCGCCTCGGCCTCTTCCTCCGCCTCTGGAGGAACTGTTGGCACCTGCCGCCCAGCAAACAGGGGATGTACCACCAACACCACCACCTCCGTCACCAAGCATCTCAACCATGTCACACGGCAGCGTTCAGCTCTCCATCTCACAAACATTTGAGAGAAAGCGTAAATTCCCACCTAGCCACCCTCGATCCCTGGCCCTGAATGCCAGCATTTCTAAACTACTGGCCTATGAAATGCTGTCATTTAGGCTGGTGGACACAGACAGCTTCAAATAGCTCATGTCGCTTGCTGTCCCACAGTATGTTGTTCCCAGCCGGCACTACTTCTCCAAGAGAGCCGTGCCTTCCCTGCACAACCAAGTATCCGATAAAATCAAGTGTGCACTGCGCAACGCCATCTGTGGCAAGGTCCACCTAACCACAGATACGTGGACCAGTAAGCACGGCCAGGGACGCTATATCTCCCTAACTGCACACTGGGTAAATGTAGTGGCAGCTGGGCCCCAGGCGGAGAGCTGTTTGGCGCACGTCCTTCCGCCGCCAAGGATCACAGGGCAACATTCTTTGCCTCCTGTTGCCACCTCCTCCTACTCGGCTTCCTCCTCCTCTTCTTCCACCTGCTCATCCAGTCAGCCACACACCTTCACCACCAACTTCAGCACAGCCCGGGGTAAACGTCAGCAGGCCATTCTGAAACTCATATGTTTGGGGGACAGGCCCCACACCGCACAGGAGTGGTGGCGGGGTATAGAACAACAGACCGAGGAGTGGTTGCTGTCGGTGAGCCTCAAGCCTGGCCTGGTGGTGTGCGATAATGGGCGAAATCTCGTTGCAGCTCTGGGACTAGCCGGTTTGACGCACATCCCTTGCTTGGCGCATGTGCTGAATTTGGTGGTGCAGAAGTTCATTCACAACTACCCCGACATGTCAGAGCTGCTGCATAAAGTGCGGGCCGTCTGTTCGCGCTTCCGGCGTTCACATCCTGCTGCTGCTCGCCTGTCTGCGCTACAGCGTAACTTCGGCCTTCCCGCTCACCGCCTCATATGCGATGTGCCCACCAGGTGGAACTCCACCTTGCACATGCTGGACAGACTGTGCGAGCAGCAGCAGGCCATAGTGGAGTTTCAGCTGCAGCACGCACGGGTCAGTCGCACTACGGAACAGCACCACTTCACCACCAATGACTGGGCCTCCATGCGAGACCTGTGTGCCCTGTTGCGCTGTTTCGAGTACTCCACCAACATGGCCAGTGGCGATGACGCCATTATCAGCGTTACAATACCACTTCTATGTCTCCTCGAGAAAACACTTAGGGCGATGATGGAAGAGGAGGTGGCCCAGGAGGAGGAGGAGGAGGAAGAGGGGTCATTTTTAGCACTTTCAGGCCAGTCTCTTCGAAGTGACTCAGAGGGAGGTTTTTGGCAACAGCAGAGGCCAGGTACAAATGTGGCCAGCCAGGGCCCACTACTGGAGGACGAGGAGGACGAGGATAAGGAGGGGGTGGAGGAGGATGAGGATGAAGCATGGTCACAGCGGGGTGGCACCCAACGCAGCTCGGGCCCATCACTGGTGCGTGGCTGGGGGGAAAGGCAGGACGATGACGATACGCCTCCCACAGAGGACAGCTTGTCCTTACCCCTGGGCAGCCTGGCACACATGAGCGACTACATGCTGCAGTGCCTGCGCAACGACAGCAGAGTTGCCCACATTTTAACGTGTGCGGATTACTGGGTTGCCATCCTGCTGGATCCATGGTACAAAGACAATGTGCCCACCTTACTTCCTGCACTGGAGCGTGATAGGAAGATGCGCGAGTACAAGCGCACGTTGGTAGACGCGCTACTGAGAGCATTCCCAAATGTCACAGGGGAACAAGTGGAAGCCCAAGGCAAAGGCAGAGGAGGAGCAAGAGGTCGCCAAGGCAGCTGTGTCACGGCCAGCTCCTCTGAGGGCAGGGTTAGCATGGCAGAGATGTGAAAAAGTTTTGTCAACACGCCACAGCTAACTGCACCACCACCTGATACGCAACGTGTTAGCAGGAGGCAACATTTCACTAACATGGTGGAACAGTACGTGTGCACACCCCTCCACGTACTGACTGATGGTTCGGCCCCATTCAACTTCTGGGTCTCTAAATTGTCCACGTGGCCAGAGCTAGCCTTTTATGCCTTGGAGGTGCTGGCCTGCCCGGCGGCCAGCGTTTTGTCTGAACGTGTATTCAGCACGGCAGGGGGCGTCATTACAGACAAACGCAGCCGCCTGTCTACAGCCAATGTGGACAAGCTGACGTTCATAAAAATGAACCAGGCATGGATCCCACAGGACCTGTCCATCCCTTGTGCAGAGTAGACATTAACTACCTCCCCTTAACCATATATTATTGTACTCCAGGGCACTTCCTCATTCAATCCTATTTTTATTTTCATTTTACCATTATATTGCGAGGCTACCCAAAGTTGAATGAACCTCTCCTCTGCCTGGGTGCTGGGCCTAAATATATGCCAATGGACTGTTGCAGTGGTGGCTGACATGAAGCCTGATTCTCTGCTATGACATGCAGACTGATTCTCTGCTGACATGAAGACAGATTCTCTGTTACGGGACCTCTCTCCTCTGCCTGGGTGCTGGGCCTAAATATATGCCAATGGACTGTTCCAATGTTGGGTGACGTGAAGCCTGATTCTCTGCTATGACATGCAGACTGATTCTCTGCTGACATGAAGCCAGATCCTCTGTTACGGGACCTCTCTCCTCTGCCTGGGTGCTGGGCCTAAATATATGCCAATGGACTGTTGCAGTGGTGGGTGACGTGAAGCCTGATTCTCTGCTATGACATGCAGACTGATTCTCTGCTGACATGAAGCCAGATCCTCTGTTACGGGACCTCTCTCCTCTGCCTGGGTGCTGGGCCTAAATATATGCCAATGGACTGTTGCAGTGGTGGCTGACGTGAAGCCTGATTCTCTGCTATGACATGCAGACTGATTCTCTGCTGACATGAAGACAGATTCTCTGTTACGGGACCTCTCTCCTCTGCCTGGGTGCTGGGCCTAAATATATGACAATGGACTTTTGCACTGGTGGCTGACGTGAAGCCTGATTCTCTGCTATGACATGCAGAGTGATTCTCTGCTGACATGAAGCCAGATCCTCTGTTACGGGACCTCTCTCCTCTGCCTGGGTGCTGGGCCTAAATATATGCCAATGGACTGTTGCAGTGGTGGCTGACGTGAAGCCTGATTCTCTGCTATGACATGCAGACTGATTCTCTGCTGACATGAAGCCAGATCCTCTCTTACGGGACCTCTCTCCTCTGCCTGGGTGCTGGGCCTAAATATATGCCAATGGACTGTTGCAGTGGTGGCTGACATGAAGCCTGATTCTCTGCTATGACATGCAGACTGATTCTCTGCTGACATGAAGCCAGATCCTCTGTTACGGACCTCTCTCCTCTGCCTGGGTGCTGGGCCTAAATATATGCCATTGGACTGTTGCAGTGGTGGCTGACGTGAAGCCTGATTCTCTGCTATGACATGCAGACTGATTCTTTGCTGACATGAAGCCAGATCCTCTGTTACGGGACCTCTCTCCTCTGCCTGGGTGCTGGGCCAAAATATATGCCAATGGACTGTTGCAGTGGTGGCTGACATGAAGCCTGATTCTCTGCTATGACATGCAGACTGATTCTCTGCTGACATGAAGCCAGATCCTCTGTTACGGGACCTCTCTCCTCTGCCTGGGTGCTGGGCCTAAATATATGCCAATGGACTGTTGCAGTGGTGGCTGACATGAAGCCTGATTCTCTGCTATGACATGCAGACTGATTCTCTGCTGACATGAAGCCAGATCCTCTGTTACGGGACCTCTCTCCTCTGCCTGGGTGCTGGGCCTAAATATATGCCAATGGACTGTTGCAGTGGTGGCTGACATGAAGCCTGATTCTCTGCTATGACATGCAGACTGATTCTCTGCTGACATGAAGCCAGATCCTCTGTTACTGGACCTCTCTCCTTTGCCTGGGTGCTGGGCCTAAATATATGCCAATGGACTGTTGCAGTGGTGGCTGACGTGAAGCCTGATTCTCTGCTATGACATGCAGACTGATTCTCTGCTGACATGAAGACAGATCCTCTGTTACGGGACCTCTCTCCTCTGCCTGGGTGCTGGGCCTAAATATATGCCAATGGACTGTTGCAGTGGTGGCTGACATGAAGCCTGATTCTCTGCTATGACATGCAGACTGATTCTCTGCTGACATGAAGCCAGATCCTCTGTTACGGGACCTCTCTCCTCTGCCTGGGTGCTGGGCCTAAATATATGCCAATGGACTGTTGCAGTGGTGGGTGACGTGAAGCCTGATTCTCTGCTATGACATGCAGACTGATTCTCTGCTGACATGAAGCCAGATCCTCTGTTACGGGACCTCTCTCCTCTGCCTGGGTGCTGGGCCTAAATATATGCCAATGGACTGTTGCAGTGGTGGCTGACATGAAGCCTGATTCTCTGCTATGACATGCAGACTGATTCTCTGCTGACATGAAGCCAGATCCTTTGTCACGGGACCTCTCTCCTCTGCCTGGGTGCTGGGCCTAAATATATGCCAATGGACTGTTGCAGTGGTGGCTGACATGAAGCCTGATTCTCTGCTATGACATGCAGACTGATTCTCTGCTGACATGAAGCCAGATCCTCTGTTACGGGACCTCTCTCCTCTGCCTGGGTGCTGGGCCTAAATATCTGACAATGGACTGTTACAGTGGTGGCTGACGTGAAGCCTGATTCTCTGCTATGACATGCAGACTAATTCTCTGCTGACATGAAGCCAGAATCTCTGTTACGGGACCTCTCTCCTCTGCCTGGGTGCCGGGGCCTAAATATCTGAGAATGGACTGTTCCAGTGGTGGGTGACGTGAAGCCAGATTCTCTGCTATGGGACCTCTCTCCAATTGATATTGGTTAATTTTTTTTAATTTTATTTTAATTTTAATTCATTTCCCTTTCCACGTTTGTTTGCATGGGATTTACCTACATGTTGCTGCCTTTTGCAGCCCTCTAGCCCTTTCCTGGGCTGTTTTACAGCCTTTTTAGTGCCGAAAAGTTCGGGTCCCCATTGACTTCAATGGGGTTCGGGTTCGGGACGCAGTTCGGATCGGGTTCGGATCCCGAACCCGAACATTTCCGGGAAGTTCAGCCGAACTTTTCGAACCCGAACATCCAGGTGTCCGCTCAACTCTACTCAAAACCTATTAGACTTTAGTGATGATATAAGAGTTGGGCCCCCGAGAATAATTTCCTCTCATGCACCCAAGGAACCCCAGTCTGACACTGAAGATCTCCATGGAAAGTTGCATCAACTTCTTATTTTATGATAAATATCATTTTTACCAAGCTATTCCCAGAGAAACAAGAAATCATCCAGCAGCTTCAAACGCCTTCATTCTTGTTGTCATAGGAGCTGGAGAATTGATGATATAGTGCTTGTCTCTTGTGTGGTAATATAAAGTGAGACAACTGTGGTTAGTAAGGACATAATGATGCAATTTGTATCCTGGAGATTCATTAGTCAGTGATACCACGTGAAAAATGACATTTCAGAGGAAACGTCTATGCTCAGGCTGGGGTCGAACACAGTTTACTTGGCTGAACACTTGTTAAACAGTTTTGAAGTTCTAATTCATTTCATACAGTTTAGGAGATATTTTTATATGATATAGTAATTATGTTCTTTATGGCTAAAGACATTGACTGATGTACTGCATGTTCCTCAAACGTGCAAGGAATTGGAGGAAGAAGGAGCAGAAAAAGCTTACATTTACATATTTTAGGATATTTACCTTCATTTTTCTTCTAAAACATCTAATTACTGGATCGCCAGTGTCAACAAGCCACCTAACAGAAACATTTTACAGCAACCAGACAGGATAAGCATTCGTACAATAATTTTAAAGTGAACATGTCATCATGAAAATACAGGCCAGTCTACCAGCATCATTTTGTAGAGCAAAAGGATCTGAGAAAATTGATGGTTAAACCAGAACGCTCAGGGGATGGACCTATAATAGAGAATGGACGTGGGTGGCTACTGATAGGCCCGGCCACATGCTCAGCTCCTCCTGCTCAATAACATGCTGCCAGCAGAGTGTATGACTTTTCATGATGGCAGCTTCACTTGATGCTATTTTGTGTCGAGAAACTATCTAAAAGTGGCCATACAAATAAGTTATAAAAACAGCGACTATAGTGGCGTTCTGACACTCCCTTGACTTGGCATGTTGTGTCCAAGATCGTAGCAGCTGCCACCTCTGGGTGGTACTAAATAGGTTTAAGGGCCCTGCATTCTGAAAATTGGCAATGGTCCAAGTTATGCTCTGGCACATATGTATAACCTATTAGAAAATCTATTATTTGTGACTTTCCCTTTTAATTTCAGTTTACAATTTTTACTCTATTTCTGTGTTTAAATGTTAAATGTTGAATTGTTGGATCTTCTTAGTCTTAATTGGAACACAATGCTCTTATCGCATTGCTAAATGTAACTGTTTTAAAATTAGAGGATTATTCATTATACAAAATAGACCTGATTCCCTGCAATACATGTTAATTAAGGAAAAATAATCTAAATCATTACTACCTCTAAAATAAGGTCCAGTTTCACATTAATATTGCCAGCCACAATTTTAGAGTCAGTCATATGGTCTACGTAATGCTTACAACCATCTGTGTCCATGTTGTAGTGTCACACTGCCCCAGCCTGTATAGTCCATGTACATGTCATCTGTCTTTCTGTATAGTTTTTATCACTTGAGTTTGGCACCAGCAAAAAAGTCAGTCCGTTCAGCAATTACATTATATAGTTTAAGGATTTTTTCAAGGAGTTGTTTTTTTAATGATGATCTATTCTCTGGATAGGTCATCAGTATCTGATCGGTGGAGGTCCGACACCCTGAACCCCCTCCAATCAGCTGTTTGAAAATTTAGCAGACAATTATGGGGAACTAACAAATTGTTCCCAATGATTGCCTTATGTATGGTGATGAGCAATCACTATAGTGATCATGTTTTTGGGCAGCAGATCCCTGTTTACACAGCAAGATCTGCTGCCCAGAAAGACTGATTTTATGTGCCGGCCTGAAAAACACGATCACCCTATGACAGAGACAGTGGGTGATCACCAACACCTTTTAGATACGCCAATTATCGGGAGCAATGTTTCCTGCAGGTACCACTATAGGCGATAAGTAGTTTACTATGTATAAGTTATACATTAAGCTCTAAACTCTACAAAAACATAAACATTGGACCTGAAATATTATGCTATTAAAATGGTGGAAATTATTAATCTACAAGACATGCAAAGTTAAAGGGTTGACCTTTGGATAGTCTTCTCAGCAGCTGATCGGCGGGGTCCTACACCCCATCAATAAGCTGTTTGAGAAGGCAGCGACACGTTTACTAGCACCACAGCCTTCTCATTGCTTCTCGTAGGCCAGTGGCATCACAACCATAGGTCACATGGTCTAAGCGCAGCTCAGTCCCATTGAAGTGAATAGAGCTGAACAGTGTCTAGGTCACATAACCTTAGGTCGTAAAAACTGGCCTACAGGAAGCAGTTAAAGGGCTGCGGCACTACTACAAACGCCCCAGTTATTGGACCAGATGCTGATGACATATCCAAAGGATAGATCATCAGTCAGAAAAGGACCAAAAAGCAGATGACCCCTATGAGAAAGCTGTCCATAAACTCGTCGAAAATGCAGGATTTGGCTGACACACTAATGTGTGGGGGGAGCTCTTGACTCTCCCCCAATAGATGATGTCCGGGGAGATAAATTAATAATTTTGCCAAATTCTTTTGTTCTCCCGGGAGGTAAGCCGCCGCCAAAAGTGTTTGATAGTGGCTTTCTCCACTCTCCTCATAGAATACAGATACATGTTGGCCAGGAGGGAGGGAGTTTTTAACAGTTATTGAACGTTTATAGGCAGCTTTACTCATGTGAGACAGTAATAGGTGCCTTTGGGTTAATGTATAATTGCCTTATTACACTATTGTATTCTTTGTTGTTCTTTCCTATTATTTCCTTTTGTTCTCATTTCTTATTATGTACATTGTCGTACTATTTGTACTGGCAAGGGAGAGAAAACTAGGTTATCGAAAAATTAAAGAAAGTCTTAAACTGACCTCATTATGTTCCATAGTATGTGTGACACGTTCAGTAATGAGAACATGGTTCTCTTGTCTATTTGCATTTGTCTCTATACTTCTAATCAAATAGCCACCAAGCCTATTGGTGAGATATGTTCTTTAATGCTGAAATAAAATGGAATTTTAGCAGAAATAAATACGTTTCTGCTTTGTTATTTTACTAGAGGCAAAACCTAATTATTTACAACTGTCAGACTGGTTGAAGAGCTATGAATGCAGACATCGAAATAGTTGAATATGGAAAAAAAACACTTAGAGAAAATAAAGACGATGAAGAGAAAATAAAGACGATGAAGAATATGGACACAAATCCACCAGTGATTCTGATTTACAACTGTCACAACATTTATCCAAAGCTAGGCAACCAAGGCCTAAAGTAGTTGTCTGGTTAAAAAAAAAATCATTGTCAACTACCTAGTCTGAAATTATGAGTTATTAAAGGAAAGTCACTCATTCGGACTCTTTTTTGGTTGGATTTTTTTTCACCATGCTTTGGAGGCCCTGACATGCTTATCCATGACAAGACTTGTCCGTATTAACTGTGTACTGCTACATCTCTGCTGTGGTGGTGCTGCAGGTAAATTGAACACTTAGTGGAATGAGAAGTTTCACAAGTATAGAGAGATGCACTCCTCTTAAAAATTTTGGCACATCTCAGACCGTCTGTTCTCAGATTTAAGATCCTGTCCACAACCCGACTTCTCCCACCCACGGCTTACGAAAGGAGCAAGAATGTCTGCAAAGGGTAAAAAGGTAACAAATTTGGGGACTTACACCAAAATAGGCAACTTTTCAATTCCAGAAAACTGGCATAGAAGCTTAATAAACCCCCCCCCCCACCCCCAATGTCAGGTTGGCAACATACTACCGGGTCTCTGCTAGGCAGAGGCTTCTGCCTAACAGTGTTCCCAGTGACATCACCGGCACTAATGGGTGAGCTTTAGCGCTGCCCTAACCTGTAAAACAGGCTAGGGCAGTGCAAAAGCCTGCCTATTAGAGCCAGTGACATCATCGGCCACACTGCTAGGCGGAAGTCTCTGCCTAGCAGTGTAAACAATAAAGCTTTTCTTCTGCGCAATACAGCACAGGGCAAGGGAGAACATTGGCGTATGAAATGCTCCAATGCTCATCTCAGAGGGGCTTCTTGGGTTAAAAAGGGGATATGTCTGGGTTCAGTGCAGGATCCAAACAGTGCACCTCTGTGTGATCAGCTTGTCATCGGTTTATAAATCAAAATGAAATTGTGTAAAACAGACAAACCCCTTAAGTGTCAGAGTAGGGACAACTTCACATGATTAGTAGTTAGTCAGTATTTTGCATCAATACTTGGAAGCCAAAAGTAGAAATGGTTCCTCTTAGTGAAGAACGAATTTCTGGAAATGTGATTCAGGTTCAATTCATATGAATCGGGAGTCTGATTCGAATTTGGACCTGAATCAAAAGTGCTTCAATCTCCCCAAAAAATTGTGAATAATATTCTGGTGTTCTTTCTCGGTTTCTCTGTTCCTCTCTGTCCCTATCCTTCCCAAAAGTTTGCGACATGTTTACATGGGTTAATGATCAGGAATGAGCATTGCTCACTCCTGATTATCACCCTTTTTTGGGGAGTGCTTTGCCATTTTTATTTTTCAAAATGCAGCACACTCTGGCCCTTTTCCTATAGTCTTCAACATACCCCTGGTTGGTCCAATCCTCTCTCCAGAGGAACTACATTGCATAAAAAAGTATTAAGAAAATGGATGCAAAGACCAAGAAATAGTCTGCCAAATAAAAATCAGACCCTTGTGACACCATAATTGGTTATAATATTTTGATCTTTGCTGTTAGCCCCCAACTCATCCATGTACACCAGTGATATAACCAATAACTAAGACAGAAGGTAAGTGCCCCATTTCACGCTCCCGGGGATGGATGGATTGGCCATAGACATTACAAAGAAATTTCCCGGTGGGCCAATGCTCAGGAGGCCAGCCAGTAGAAATTTTTGGGGATGTATTTTGTGCTGCTGGCAATATTTTGTGATGGACTGTGATATTTGGCTCTGTTGGGGTGGTATAGTGTGCCACAATATGGACCCAAGTACAAAACGGGGCCACTTTTTGTATTTTTTCCAGGGCCATTTTAAGTTCCCAGTCTGCCCCTGCATGATCCTCATAATGTGGTTTTCACATAGACATTGTTAGTAGACTTGTCTAATCATGCATTTCACGTGTAAGGATGTGGCCACACGTGGCTTAAATTATGCAGATTCTTCTCAGTGGAATTGCTTGCGGAAAATCTGCAGCATTTACATTTACAGTACAAGCAAATTGGATGAGATTTCAGAAACCCCATTCACTGCTACGGAGAATTCAAGCAGGCTAAACTGATTTGCACTGCAGGTTTTTAAAGGAAAGGATCAAGCGCTAGCCAAACCAGGGCGCTTTTGCGGTGGCAGATTTCGGTCAGATCCACAGCGGATTTTCCACCCGCTACATGTGGATGGACCTTAACTGTGTTTGATGATTTATATTGCCTTACGTTGCCTTACGTTTTCCGTTTACTTGAAGTAGTGTCTACATTTCTGTTTTATGCACGTAGTGGATTTCTTTCACTGCTCTTCTCGCAGATGTTTCCTTGCCACCTGCGTGGTTATTTTGTCTCGTGTGCTTCCGTCTTACAAAATAGTTTCTAAAAACCATTTAGCCATGTTAGTGAAAATGTAATTACATGCCTTAGTAGCTAAAATAAGAGGCCTCCATTGACTGCAGCTTGCTGAAGGAATATCATGTTTTATTAAAACATGCTCATCTTACCATTTTACTTCTTGTTCTTCCTTTCCTACCCCCTGCTGCAACTTTTAACAACACTAAAGGTTGATGAGACTGAATGTTGACCTAATCGAAAAATTTAAAGCAGATTGCCAGTCAAGAGGTCAAGAATTAGATATAACACCTATAATTAATACTTTCCTCCTATTTTCCTCCTCCCATGCTGCGGTATTTTCTCCGTCCAAAATTCCGGAACGATTGCCAGAATGCCGGATCCGGCATTATTTTGCATTGAAATGCATTATTGCCTAAGTGTTCTGGAAAAACGGATACGGTTTTGCGGTGTGCGCATGTGCAGTTCTTTAAAAATGTGAAAAAGATAAATGCTGGATCCGTTTTTTCAGATGACAACAGAGACGGATCCAGTATTACAATACATTTGTGAGACGGATCCGTCTACAAATGGTATGCTTTTACATACAGATTGCTGGATCTGGAACGGAACTGCCTGCCGGAATCCAGCGACACTAGTGTGAAAGTACCCTAAGACCTAATTCGAAGAATATTATTTTTATTACTAAATAGTCTTTATGATACTTTCAATAAAAATCAACCATGTGGTACAAACTAAATTAATAGTGTCACTGTAAACCTCTCTACCAAATGCATCACTTGTTTAGCTAATTTAAAGTTTAAGAACAAAAATGCAATTTTTACTCCTTGACACACATCATTTATTTTAATTTTATGTAAAGTATTTTTTACTATAAGATGCACTGGACTATAAGACGGATTTGGAAGAGGAAAATAAGAAAAAAAATATCTTCCATCAGACCTTAGAGCAGACCCCCAAATCAGATCCCCATTCTTCATTAGACCTCAGATCAGACCCTCATCAGACCCTCAAATCAGACCCCCATTCTTTATCAGACCCCAGATCAAACCCCAAAATCAGACCCCTAAACTCATCAGCCTGAGAACAAACCCCCAACCTCCATCAACCTCCTATGAGACCCCCCAGCCTCAATCAGTCTCAGATCAGACCCCCATCAGAACCCCCAGCCTCCATCAGCCTCATCTCAGATCCCCATCAGACCCTCCAGCATCCATTAGCCTCAGATAAGACCCCTAGCCCCATCAGACCTCTGCTTAATCGCTTCTTCCAGGTCCCACTGTATACTGTGACCAGACATGCACAGTGTCAGGTCAGAGTGCGCGCCTATGTGCCCTTCATCCTGCTGCTGTGTGGGGTCAGGACACCACAGCATAACGTGAAAGGAGACCAGGGAAGATGAATACAGCCAGTGCATCGCTGCTCTTACCTCCGAGTGCCTTCCACATGCTAATGACTGCTTTCATAATGGAAGTGGTTATTAACATTCAGACTATAAGACACACTGCCACTTTTACCTCATTTTTTGGGGGGAAAAATATGTCTTATTGTCCCAAAAATACGGTATATGATTTTTATCATACGTACAGTTGCACATGCAATAAAAGAAATCTGGATTTCGAGACACCTGAACCGGCGGATATCTGCTATTCGCCACCCGCGACCCTCAGTAAGTGACACAGGAACCTCAGCGCAAATATTGCATCAAGCCTAATATACTAGCGGGAGTAGGTCACTGAACTCCCGGTCTGGGCCTGAAGCTGGCCAGCAGAGGTCCATCGCACCGTAGCAGTGGATGAGCCCTGAATATAGCCTGGGACTGAAAGTTTATCCCGAGGCTGCAGGAGACGGGCGTCTTGGTCTGAAAGACTTATTGTTGATGCTGCTGAGCGCTTCGGAGTCTGGAGCCTGTTACAGTGTAAAGTCAGCACTAGAATCCGAATCTGCTTAAGACAGCAGGAAAACCAAACATAGTGCCCTCATAGAACGGACATTTATCAAGATAACAGCAGGATGTAACTCTATTTAATATAACCAGTGATACCTACCTCCCAGTGCTTCAACTATCTTAACATAAAGAGACACTCACGGTTATGTAGCTGAAAATCCAAAGACTTTTATGTACCCGGCGCCTGTAAGCTATCAAAATGGGCAAAAGTAAAGTCACAATGGAGGCCACTCCTAAGGGCCTTATAGCCCTTAAAAAATCTTCAGAGGTCGCTAAACAGATAGTCAACAAAACAACTGACGCTATCTCCAGCGACTCAGAAAGTGAGGATGACACAGCTCCTAGCACTCTAATGGAGGCGAAAAATTACATTAAAGCCCTTCCCTCCAAGGAATGCATCAAAGATCTACTTAAAGACTTTTCCTCTACTATTAAGGAAGAACTCTCTGAAATTAAAGCTGACATCCGTCAAATTTCTTCTAGAACGAACTCTATAGAAAAATTTACCTCTGCGCTTAGTGTCCACGTGGAACATGTGGAAAAAAACATTCTTAATCACCGTAGAGAACTTTACAATATGAGAGTACACCTGGATGACCTTGAAAACAGGTCACGTAGAAATAACATTAGGCTTAAAGGTCTTCCAGAAACTGTACTTGACAAAGATATTCGGGCTGTCATGACACAACTTTTTAATGAACTGCTTCAACAGGACGAGAACATGGAGCTACACATTGAAAGAGCCCACAGAGTGTTCAGACCAAAGCATATTCAAACAGATACTCCTAGAAATGTTCTCTGCTGTCTTCAGAGCTTTAGAACGATGGAAAGCATCCTCCAAAAGGCTAGAACAGCTCCCAAAATAGTGTTATTTTCCTATTCCAAGACATCTCACGGTTCACATTCAGAGGTCAACTCCAACTTCTGACTAAAAAGCTGAGGAATAAAAGTATAAAATATCGATGGCTATTTCTAATTGGCCTCCTGATCACTCATCAGGGCAGATCCTACACAATAAGGACACCAGAAGACCGCTTGCCAATCTTCAATAAGCTAGATATTACAGACATTCAACTAAAAGACTGGACTCTTTTGGAAGAAGGTGATCTCCCATTTCCAGCTCTACCAGTTTGTGACTCTTGGAACACAGTGACACCGATGCAACCAAAAAGGCACTGAGCAGCAGAGAAAACATCCCCCAAGACCCCAGCAAAGAACCAGAGAATGATGGTCGGGGACTGATTGTATTATGCATACTCATAAGTATCCTCTCCTTGTTATTTCTTGACAGGATATTTGTATCTATGCGTCATTGTATTGTTGTGTAGGATTTTGTATCAGTATCAGTTTTCTAAGACACTTGCCCAATACATTTTCTCATCAGCCTTAAAATAGCAGGCACACAATAAGGCGCCGGAGACTTATAGGTCCTCTTGTTACTTAGCTTGCTCTTTTATCCACTAAAGCCTGGGGCGAGGGCTTAGGGACCATTCCGCTTAATACCTGAGGGGCCTGTCCTCTTCCCCCCCGAGGACCCCCTCTTTACAAGTCTTTTTTCAACCCAGCACCCATTGGGCTTTAAGGGCTAGCCCACGAGTTTCTGGAGACTTAGTTCATTTCACTGCTGTACCTTTAGGCTCGTCTACGAGATGTACAGCCCTAAGCAACCAAAACTATGTTATGTTCTCCTTTGTTTCGTTTTATTGATCTATGTCACAAGCTTAAACTTCACTATGTTCATTACCATGCAGGATTTGATAATCGCATCCTACAACATTAACGGTCTGAACATACCACAGAAAAGGACTCAGATCCTGGGCTACATAAAGAAAGAAAAGGTGGGAATTGCACTCATTCAAGAAACGCATAAAAAAAAAACATATACTCCCCAAATATATACACTGGTACAACTCCAACACACCCCTTAGAAGGAGAAAAGGAGTTTCGATTTTGATCCACAGAAATCTAAACTTTGTTGAAACAGACAAAATCATAGATGGAGAAGGGAGATACATTCTCATCAAAGGCGCCTGGACGGCAAACTTATCACTATTGTAAAGTAGTATGTACCTAACACTAACCAAACAGGTTTTCTGAAATATGTTTTCAACATTATTGATACATTCCAGGAAGGAATTCTTATCATAGGGGGGGGGGGGGGGGGATTTTTATATTTCCTTAGAACCCACTATTAACACCTCTAGGGGAAAGACATCTCTTCCCCACAAAAGGATTAGAACCATTAAAAACATGCTCCATGAAAAACAACTCGTAGATATCTGGAGATACAATAACCCTGGTGAGAGGGACTATTCCCACTTCTCCTCCGCCCTCAACCAATACTCAAGAATAGACCATATCTATATACAGTACAACAAAATAACTTAGAATATGTCAGAAAAGCACAATATGACTCATTCATACATTTAGACCATGCACCTTTATTTGTTAATCTTAACATAACGCAGGACTCATATAGGAGGTTCACCTGGAGACTGAACGACTCCTTACTGAAACTAGATGTGGCTATAAACTATATTGCTTCCCAAATAAAATATTTCTTCGAAGAAAATAAACCTAATGAAGTTAATCGGTCAAAACTTTGGGAAACTCACAAAACAGTAATCAGAGGACATCTTATGCAATTAGGTTCTAGGAAGAAAAAGGAAAAAAGACTCAAAATAGATGCTTTAACAGCCAAAATACATACATTAGAAAAGTCACATAAAATGTTGTGCTCTAGGGATATAGAGAAATAACTGTTAATGCTCAGAAATGATCTCAAGGAAACCCTTAACCAAAACTCAGAGAGATATCTTTTTTTATAACAAATATAAACACTTCCTAAGTGCCAATAAGTGTGGTAGAGAACTAGCAAAATTTGTGCAGAAGCAGAGACCTAAAACATTAGTTCACAAAATTTAAAACGATAAAGGAAAACTTGAGCTTACACCAAGAAAGATAGCTGACACATTTCGTAACTATTATGAAGACTATACAACCTTGAAACTAACCTTTCAGTTAATACTCCCTCAGTCCAAGATATTAACAACTATCTTCATAAAATAAAACTGCCTAGCCTTTACAAGTCACAGAAGACTTCACTCTTTGCCCCCATAAACTAAGAAGAAATAGAAGAAGTCATAAATACACCCCCTAATGGAAAATGTCCCAGACCTGACGGTTTCAGTATAACTTATTACAAGCAATATAAAAAGATTCTGTCGCCCCACTTAACTAAATACTTCAACAACATTGGGTGCGCCTTAGGCTTTAGACCTGAGAGCCTATTGGCAAACATCACTGTAATACCTAAAGAAGAGAAGGATCCCACAATGTGCCCAAATTACAGACCGATCTCTTTGTTAAACAATGATTTAAAAATATTCACAAAAGTACTAGCTAATAGACTTCAGAAAGTTTTGCCTGATATTAACTTAGAACAAGTGGGAGTTACTCCCGGCAGAGAGGCCAAGGTTAATATCATTAAAATCTTATTCGCCATTGAATACAGCAAAAAATTTCACATCCCAACTGCTCTGATTTGAACAGACGTGGAAAAGGCGTTCGATCACCTAAATTGGAATTTTCTCATGGTCTCTTCGACCAGGTTTGGTCTCCCTGAAGCTTTCATTCAAAAAGTCAAGGCATTATATACAAATCCCACAGCTTCGGTAATCGTCAATGGTACTTCTTCAAATCCCTTCTATATCCGTAATGGCACAAGGCAGGGCTACCCATTAGCGCCCCTCCTTTTTATCATTTCACTAGAACATTTCCTTGCCAAAATCAGCCAAAATTAAAATATCCACGGTCTAGAAACATCTCATATGTTCCACAAGACAGCTGCCTACGCGGACGACATTCTTTTCTATGTCACTGATTATTTCTGTCCCTAATATATTAAAAGAACTGGAATCATACGGTAACCTCTCTTACTTCAAAGTAAATTTTAAAAAATCTACAATTTGCAATGTAAACATTGAGGACAACATTTGGAAAAATGTAGGCGTCAAAATTGCCTCCACCCAAAAATAAATATACACTCAAAATGTTCTCCCTTTACTAGCGAATATTAAAGCCGACCTAATGGAGTGGAATGACTTGCATGTCTCTTGGTTCGGTCGGGTCAACTTAATTAAAATGATCGCTCTTCCTAGAGTTCTGTACTTCTTGCAAAGTATTCCCTTGCATATTCTGTGTAGTTTTTTTCAAAACATTAAAGAAAACAGTGCGTTTCTTCATATGGAACAAAGGTCAATACAAGATTACCCATAACGTCCTAACCAGACCTAAGAGAAAAGGTGGCATAGGCCTCCCAGACTTTGAAAGGTACGGAAAAGCAGCCATCATATCAAGAGTGGTAGAATGGAATGGAAGACCTCAACGTAAACTATGGGTCGACCTTGAAGAAGGCTGCACCACCTTTCCGGTCAATTTGGTAATTTAGAAAACAAAATTTAATCAAGACTTATTTAAAGATTTAAAAAATAATCCCTACACTAATTATACTCAAAAATATGGCACAAGACATTAAGAAGAGAAAACACACAAACTCCTAGTTTCAGAGACCTCCCCTTGCTTGTCCTTATTCCTAGGAAATTTAGGTCAATTAGGCAAAAAATAAACAACATCAAATCAGGTAACAACATTACTCTGAAAGATGTCCTTGAAAGGGATACTTTGCTAGAATTTGAGACCTTTAAAAACCCTCACTCACTCCCACAACTTACGCACAAAGAATATTCCCAATTGCTGAAACATATTCAGTCTCTCTCAAGCTATATAACCCAATCCTTAAACCACAAGGGACTCATTAAATTAGCTTTATCCAGACGCCCACTTGCACATGGTATCTCCTTCATTTATGTGATTTCCAATGAGGGGTTCCCCCCACCTCCATACCTCAACAGCTGGACCAAAGAGCTCAAAAAATCTTTCAATGAGAATGAAGTACAGACGATACTACATTCGTCAATACCTAAAGTTACCTCAGTGAGACTCCAAGAGGTACACTTTAAGTTGATATCTAGATGGTATAGAACTCCTACTCTATTAAATAGAATTAATCCGAACATTCCTGCCAGTTGCTGGAGGTGTGGGGGACTGGATGGTACCTATTCCCACATATGGGTTAACTGTGTAAAAATTGCTCCTATGTGGGAAAAATTTTACTTGGTACTGTCAGAAAAATATGGCTACACTATTAAGGTTGATAAAGACCTTATTCTACTAGTAATATACAATACAAACAGTTTAAGGGATAGACTTTTTCCCTTTCTTATCACCGCCTTCAAAATTCTGATTCCAAAGTACTGGATGACTGAAGAAACCCCGACCATTAAAGATTGGTTAACAGACATTAACCTAACGAACAGCTTTGAAAAAATCAAATGGTCGTCTCTTCGGAATTAAAACACATACCTCAGGGCCTGGTCCAAATGGAACGATTATATTTCATCTGATAAAATAAACAAACATCTAGAGTGACGGGATAATCCCGTAGACAGATTTTAAATCATAACAAAAAATATATGACTTTGTTTTGTTTTGTTCAATGTTCTTGTTCTTCCCTTCCCCCTCCCTTTCCTCCCCCCTTCCCTTCCATCTCTACTTTCCCCCATATGACCTCCAACCAGGTTCTTTTACACGTACATCTCTTGTAAAGTATTTATGCGAAATGCTAAGTCTTGCTGCAGGGACTTTATTTACCTCTACACTTCTGTAGAGCATTATATAGATCACTATTTTGTATGGTTATTTAGAATAACAGCTTAGTATAAAAACAAAACAAAAAAAACACAGGATCCATATATGCTAAACAGTTTGTCAGATAAACTAAATGTGATGTGCGGTTCAACGGTTTTTTGTTACAGGTCTTTTTTCATGGATTCTTTAAACTTCTCTTGAACTCTATATAGACCACTAACTAGAATGTCTAATCTTGAGATGTAATAAAGATGTTTTTTTCCTGTCTTAACAGGATTATATACATACCACACTGATCTTTATATAACTATTGTAATTTTGTTACAAAATATATCAGACGTTGACTTAATGCTTCTCTGTGAAGAACTTTCGTTGTATTTCCTGTATTTCCATGTCTATGGTATACTTTTAACTTTGAAAGAAAAAAAAAAGAAAATATCTCTTAATAAAATTTAAATTTACCCCCCCAAAAAATCTGGATTTCTGTTTTGATTACTTACATAACATAATCTGATGATTGTTATCTTAGTCACATTTATAGACAAACACAATCTAACTAAACTAATAACACACTAACCGTTGTACTGTTTGTCTGTTATTGAATCCAAAAGAGAAAAAATCCAGCTTCTAAAAATCTGATCCTTTATTCCATAAAGTCAAAAAATGTTTTCCAGACACAGGATAAAAGTACACGGTCTACATGTTTCGGATACTCATATTATAGTCCTTAATCAAGGATTTTTTCTCTTTTAAATTCTTACTCGTAGCCGGGTCCAGGCAACGTCCGTGCATCTGAAAATCGGAGATAGGTGAGCGCTGCAAAAGACTTTCTTTTTACTGTGATTATGTCTGTTATTGAGTATAATGAATAAACCTCACACAATGGAGGAAGAAAAGGTGTTTATAATGTATCCAAAAGCAAATTGGTTAGATTTGGGAAAGATGGGATTGGAACTTTGGGTTTCATGGATGCTTTGCCATTAAAGGCACACAAACCATGGTTGCTGATACATCTGTTTTTCTCAAAGCAGATTGGTTGGTATCATTCCTAGAGGAAAAAATAAACTTCAGAAGACCTCAGAAGACATATCATTGAGGCTCATGAAACTTGAAAAGGTTACAAAAGCTTTGCTAAAGACCTGGATGTACATCAATACAGGGGTAGATAAATGATCTGCAAATGGAGAAAATTCCGGGTGGCTGCTACTCTCCCTAGGAGTGGGCATCCTATTAAGATTACTCCGATAACTCTTATGGGCAATAATGAAAGAAATGAGAAAGAACCAATGGGTACCAGGCAAAACCTACAGAAGACTCTACAAACTGCTAAATCCCCCGTCCATGCGTTCATTATTAGAAAGATAGTGAAAAATATTGGTATACATGGAAGAATACCACAAAGGAAGCTGCCCTTCTCAAGTTTGCCAAAGACCACCTGGATATTCCAAAATGCCTCAGGAGAAAATATTCTATGGAAAAAGGTGAGTAAAGAGTGGAACTTTTTAGCACAAACGCACAATGCTGTTTAAAGGAAAAAGACACCTACATAGCAACACCAAAACCTCATTTCAACTGGAAGCATGGTGGGTGAGCATCATGGTTTGAGGCTGCTTTGCTGTGATCATTGAGGTAACAACACATTCTCAGATGCATCACAACATTTTACTAAATAATGTAAAGGGCTGAAATTTTGATTTTGGTGAAAATTCTTTTTTTTTCCAATTCCATTTTTTTTTCATTCCTATGATGGATGTTTCTATGTGTATTTTACTCTATGTGCAGATATATCTGAAGCATAAATTAAGATAAAATAAAATATTCCTTGACATCTGGCCTATAAGAATATTTTTGGGATCCATGTCTACCTCGTTTTATAATATTAATTGGCTTGAGGGTGACCACTGTAAGTTATAAAAAAAAAACTATTAGAACTTGCAATCATATCTCTATGGAAAACTAGTAATTGGTTCCGAAGCCTCCTTAATGTAAACCTAAAATGGTAACATAGTACATAAGGCCGGAAAAAGACATCTGTCCATCCAGTTCGGCCTGTCATCCTGCAAGTTGATCCAGAGGAAGGAAAAAAAAAACTGTGAGGTAGAAGCCAATTTTCCTCACTTTAGCAGAATAAAAAATTCCTTCCCGTCTCCAATCAGGCAACCAGAATAACTCCCTGGATCAACGACCCCTCTCTAGTAGCTATAGCCTGTAATATTACTACACTCCAGAAATACATCCAGGCCCCTCTTGAATTCCGTTATTGTACTCACCATCACCACCTCCTCAGGCAGAGAGTTCCATAGTCTCACTGCTCTTACTGTAAAGAATCCTCTTCTATATTTGTGTACAAACCTTCTTTCCTACAGACGCAGAGGATGTCCCCTCGTCACAGTCACAGTCCTGGGGATAAATAGATGATGGGATAGATCTCTGTATTGACCCCTGATATATTTATACATAGTAATTAGATCTCCCCTCAGTCATCTTTTTTCTAAAGTGAATAACCCTAATTTTGATAATCTTTCAGGGTACTGTAGTTGCCCCATTCCAGTTATTACTTGAGTTGCCCTCCTCTGGACCCTCTCCAGCTCTGCTATGTCTGCCTTGTTCACAGGAGCCCAGAACTGTACACAGTACTCCATGTGTGGTCTGACTAGCGATTTGTAAAGTGGTAGGACTATGTTCTTATCACGGGCATCTCTACCCCTTTTGATGCAACCCATTATCTTATTGGCCTTGGCAGCAGCTGCCTGACACCGTTTTTTGCAGCTTAGTTTGCTGTTTATTAAAATTCCTAGATCCTTTTCCATGTCAGTGTTACCGAGTGTTTTACTATTTAGTATGTACGGGTGACTTGCATTTTTCCTTCCCATGTGCATAACTTTACATTTGTCAGTGTTGAATCTTATCTGCCACTTATCTGCCCAAGCCTCCAATCTATCCAGATCCCTCTGTAGTAGTATACTGTCCTCTTCAGTGTTAATTACTTTACACAGTTTAGTGTCATCTGCAAAAATTGATATTTTACTATGCAAGCCTTCTACAAGAACATTAATAAATATATTGAAGAGAATAGCGCCCAATACTGACCCCTGAGGTACCCCACTAGTGACAGTGACCCAATCTGAGTGTGTACCATTAATAACCACCCTCTGTTTTCTATCACTCAGCCAGTTACTTACCCACATACAGACGTTTTCTCCCAGTCCGAGCATTCTCATTTTATATACTAACCTTTTATGTTGTACAGTGTCAAATGCTTTTGGAGAAGTCCAGATATACGACATCCATTGATTCGCCGCTGTCGCATCTAGAACTTTCCTCCTCATAGAAACTGATTAAATTAGTTTGGCATGACCGATCCCTCATGAAACCATGCTGATATGGCGTTATTCGCTTATTTTATTGAGGTACTCTAAGATAGCATCTCTTAGAAAACCTTTAAACAGTTTACCCACAACAGATGTTAAACTTACCGGCCTATAGTTTCCAGGCTCTGTTTTTGGACCCTTTTTGAATATTGGCACCACATTTGCCAAGCACCAATCCTGTGGGACATTCCCTGTCAATATAGAGTGCAAATATCAGAAATAAGGGTCTGGCTATGACATTACTTAATTCCCTTAGGATACAGAGGTGTATGCCTTCCGGTCCTGGCGATTTGTCTATTTTAATCTTTTTAAGTCGCTGTTGTACTTCTTCCTGGGTCAGACAGGACACTTTTAATGGGCAATTTATTTTTACATTCAGCAATTAATCTCTCGGTCTCTAGTTTGGCCGCTTTTATTTGTTTTTTACATGTTCTATTTTTTTCCTTATAGTTTTTCAGTGCTTCCATGCTACCCTCCTGTTTTAGTGATTTATATCATTTCTTTTTGTCATTTATTGCTTTCTTTACAGTTCTATTTATCCACATTGGTTTCTTTTTGTTCCTTAACCTTTTATTCCCATACGGGAACAAAATTAAGATTATGGAAAATGAAGTAGATAACTAATAAAGCATGTCCTAACATTTAGCTTCTGGAAGCTGTAGATTATTTTCTATGATGAGGACAAGAGCTTCTGCATAGCACACAGTGTTCCAGAAAAATATAATGGAGCCACCCTCACCTGATATCTAAAGGAGCCACTTATCTTGACACAAGCAATTCTGGACATATAGTACTGTACTATACTGTAGAGAGGTGCTACATAGCTAGGCAGAGCACTATCCAGCTCCCTTCACATGTCCACAGCAGTTACTATTGAATTTTAGGAGCACAAGCGTCTATATACCAGCAGGCAAATGTGTATCCAATGTTCCATATGCATTAAGTAGTTAATTTATACATTTTTACAATGAAAATTGAATTCCAATATATTTTTCTCTTCGAGAAGGATTGGCATCTGTGATGAGAATGTCCTGCTTGCCTTTTCAGTTTGCCAAAGTGTAAAAAACTCTATATCAATTATTCTATAACCACCTGTTTCAAGCAGGATTTTTGGATACCACATTCTACAATATGCCGGGATTTCACATTTTACTAGAAGTATTATTTTCAACTACACAAAAGCCATCATTATGCCTACTTTGCATTATGGAAGTTGGCGGTGACATACATCCCTCACTTATCTGGAGCAGATATTTCATGAATATGAAGGTCATAACATTGAGTGATAGCACCATTAGAATGGTGAATCATCGTGTGACATTCTGTGACAGAATCAGACTTTATCAAATGACCGTTTATGTTTCATCTAGAACATAAAAGGACGTAATGATTGTATTTTTCTTTTTTTTTGTCAAATGCACAGAATAAATAAAATATTATATTGTTAAACCTAAAACTTAACAAAGAATCTACAAAGGATATGGGGAAAAAAATGGTGAAAATTATTCTAACGTAGCTTTTACTATTTCCTAAAATGTTTTCTTCAGTTAAGATTATAGAAATCGGCTGCCAGAGAAACCCAAGCCAGTCCCCCCCGTAGGGTCTTGTTCACATTTGTACATTAAAGGAATTGTCAGTTTAGAAAACCCAATCTTATATAAACTACAGTCTATACAATTCTAGATTATCTCTGGTTCTGGAGGACCTGTTCTGTCCTGCATTAAACAGATAACCCATTGATTTGAATGGCCATTGTGTAATGCTTAATATCCCTAGTCCTGCAGGGAAATTAGACACTTACTACCAGGACCCCCTGCTAATTACAGATGATTGCTGGGAGTCCCAGCAGGGGAATAATTTGTGGCCTCATTATTTTCCAGGTACCAATCTAACAGGTAGGTATTGTCTAAAATGAACACATGTATGGTTCAAAAATGTTTTATTGAAAATGCAACAGAATAAAGTATAATACCTCTGGTGCAAGAACAGGACACAATCATGGAGCATCATGATGTAAAACAGTCACTAAACAGATACAATAGGAGAAAAGGGGAGAGGGGAAGAAAGACGAGGGTAAAGGTATCTCTGCAATATGCTCAGATGATCAGATGTTAGGGTTTTGTCTTATATCAATCCAGATAATCTATGGAAGACAACTACGAAACTGGAGTCAAAAGGAAAGCACCAGAAGCAATATGCTCTAAAGCCCTGAGCTCTTCAATCCTCCTAAGTATGTCCACTGCCTCCACCCAAACAGCTCTGCTCAGGGTGGTAGCAGATCTACATCGGATGATTTGCCTCATTGCCAATATAAAGAATCACAGGAGCCCCTTTTTGACTATAAATATAGGTCCTCGGAACATAGAAAATAATGCAATTTCTAGGGAGCCAGGAACAGAAGTCCAGCAAAGCACATTTTGTGGGTCAACAATAGGGATCTTTCGCATAGAACCTTAGAATATTGATAGTCCATCGCCCACTCCCATGAAGATATAAAACTAAGGGTGTTGTATTTGAATATTTGTATTCCTGTCTTGTGCTCGCTCAGTAATCATAATTCCATACACCACAGATACAGCATTTTGGAGAGCTGAAGGAGCCATGCATAGCTTCTCGAAAGCTGTTGCTGTGGAATTGTGAAATTGTAACCCAGGCGTCAGGGTAGAGATGAGACTGCATAATTAGACAATGCTAAAAGCATGTGCCCATGGATTGGGGAAATAATACTTTGATATTAGAAATGGAACATATACCAGAGGGATTCAACACATCTCAAATTCTTGGGATGGAAGCTCTGGGACAGCTCTGTAAATAAGGCCTTGGATAACTAAAGGTAGTTAAGGGTTGCCCAATAGAGTGGGTGAGGGGTCCAGGGGAAGTTGTCAGTCACAACATTAAGGGTAAACTTACTCCAAATCATCAGCAGACAGATTAAAAAGGGAGACGCATCTAAGTCTGACTAATTGGTGCTACTTGGAAGCCAAAAGGTCCACAGGGCTAAGATCGGGGAAAGCTCATGCTCCACCTAAACCCACAATCTTGAGGAATGGTTATGTAGGAGGTCTAACACACAGTTACAAATCACTGCCTTATAGTACAAAGCTAAATTAGGGAGATGAGTACTACCAGATTGAGTTATGGCTTATTAACTCGTGTTAAACAATCTCAGATGGACCTGCTTCACGGCGAAGGCAGTAGCCAATCCCCTTAGGTGCAGGAAGTAAGACTTGGGCACCTCCCAAGGAACTGTCTAGAACATATATTAGAGTCTAGGTAAGGCATCCTCATTAAGGCATTTATCCTGTCAAACCGTGACAGCTGGAGGTTGTCCCACTTTTAGAAATAAGAATGTCTCAATATAATGTACCAGAGGTTTATACAGGTCATACAGCAAGCCCAATGTAAAAGGAAAGCCATCTCAGGCAAACTACCTTTCCATTGGGTAAAGTGATGTTCAGGATTTTGGATTTCTGAACACTGGCCTTGAAATTACTTAACCCACCAAATTTATCAAACTCTTGAAGGACCACAGGAAGGCTGATCCTGGGCATGGAATGATAGATAAGTAAATAATGAAAGTTTACCCCCTGGATTGATGGATTAGACCTTAGAATGTTTGCTAAAGATTCCAGGACAAGAATGTATAAAAAGGGTAGAGGGAACATACCTGCCTTGTCCCAATGTGGATAGGGAAAGTGATGGAAAAGGTTCCATTTATGCTAACTTGCATGCTATTTTTTTTTTCAAAATCTGTCATAGGAACGTATCTTAATAGTAGATGCATTTTATAATAAGAAAAATAATGGATTTTAATACATTACCTGCATTTTTTAAATTGCTATTTGATGACACAAAATCATTCTGAGCGACCTAAGTGAAGCGCCTCCTTGAAGCTGTCTGAGAAAGTTATTAGGGAATTCCATTATTGGCAATTTCTAGCTAGCTATAATGGTATTATTGGATCTAAGTTTTAACGTGTTAAAAATATAATATCTTAAAAAGTAACTTTTTCTAAAACCTATAGAGATAATGGAATGAAATCCATCTTATTCCTTTTCCATTGTTGTTAACAGCGCACCTAATTGTGTGAATAATGAGGATATTGAACGGAATATGGAGATGACTCAGAAGGCAATCAGACTTTATATTGGATGAGTTTCACTACAAGGTACATGATGAATTTCTGCACTAAAGCCTGTAAAAATGTTCTGATAGATCGCTAGGACCAGATTTACTACAAGTGCTGATAACATATTCCCTTGTAACAAATCGTGCATATACAGGCATACAGGACACAAGTAACACATTTCTGAAATTTATTTTAGAAGGAACCTGTCATGTTGATCTGTTATAGAGCAGGAGGAGCTGGGTTGATATATAGATTTGTTCCAGTATATATACTTTTGGAAACTAAAGTTCCAGTATAGCTTATAATTTACTAACCCCTTAATGGCCACCCACTATCTTTTGTCATCACTATTGTAGAGGGAGCAGAGCACTTCTCTGAGCACTTCTGCTCTAGAAACAAACTATAGCTAACAGCTCTGGTTCTTAGAGCAGCCTTTTGCTGTACAGCCAGGATCAGAGGTAGCTCCAATCCCAACTATTAACACTTTGATTGTGATAGTCTGTGACCACAACATGATCAAATGGGATGTGCAGTGACCAGGAACGGGTTCGCTGATGCCACTTTTAGTGCAGTGGCCGGGCAGGTGGATAATATATACTGTATTTGTCGTGACACCAATTGCAGCGTGCGCAGGGTACTATCCCAGGGCCCTTTCAAGGTGTTATAACGCACGTCCCAGATTAGGAATGCCAGAGTGGTGTAATGGCCTTTAATGTCTCTATAGTTTTGTGGTAGTTGTGTCACGGTGTCTACTACCTGGGTACGGCCGGACTCCTGGCTCCTGGCTCACTTGCAATAAATTTGAGTGTGGTGATAGTAGGAGTAATAGAGGATTTTTGCAGAAGAAATGATGTCCAGACCTTTAGATGAAGTTCAAACGTTGCTTTACTTGAAAAAACTTGCATCCAAGCAGTATACAGCTTTGGTCTCTTGGTCCCAGCAGGTTTTGGCAATCATTGACAGGAATGAGTCCTTCTACTTTGAATGTGGAGCTTGCAGGATAAAACATCTGCTTGGTAGCTCTGTAACTGTGGCAGGATTAGCTTCTGCACTTATCTGGTACCTTCTGCTGTGTGGGGGACAGACTAGCTGAGGAGGAAATAGCTTCTCCTAGGACTCTAGACTTATCTATGGATTCTCAGGGGATGTTTTCTTCCTGGAACTCTGGAGGTTATCTGTAGTTTCTGCTTCTTCATCCAGCAGAGCTGAGGGTGATCAGACTGGGTATATGGCTAAGTCTCAGCCGAGACTAGGTCCTTGCTGTCTTCCCTATGCAGGGGAGCTCCACACCCACACACCCTACCCCTAGCAGGGGGTGGGCTATACTCTGACTAACTACCTTCTTCACCCTTGCTGCAAGATGAGGGAACAGCCCACCTCTCCACAGAGGGGGAGCTAAGCTATAATAATTTATTCCTGCACAGATACACTAAACTGTAACTTTTACCTGCCAATGTGTTGCTGCCACCTACTGGTCACCAGACAAATTACATGAACAATTGCATTTAACACGGTTTTGTATGGTTTTCTGCATTTGTGATAAAAGCTCTTAGTAGCGGGGTAGAGGCGTGTAGTAACACAACTCTGGAGTGTTACAGAAGTTCCCCACTGATTGGCTCCAAGTGATCTGATCGGAGGCTGGGTAAGCCCTATGCAGTCAGGTCTGAGGACCTAGAAAGGACTGTAAATTCAGTTATCCTGCTGTCAAAGTACACTAGTGTTGTCCTAACTGCAACCTGTGCCTAGAAATGCAGAATATACTGTAGCATACAGGAGCATGCTAATACATTATAAGTATAAAATAAATTTATAAAAAAAAAATGTCATGAAAATGTTAATAAAAATGAAAAAAGCTTACAAAATAATAAGCAATAATTTGATATAATTTTTTTTTATTGCACATACATCAGGTAAAAGCAAAAAACTACACTTACTAGGTATCCACTTGACCAAGATGATTTGAACAACTCGTTTAACTTGTTATTTAGAGTGAAATATGTACAGTTATAATAAATAAATAAAAAATGGCAGAAATAGCTTTTTCTGTATTTGAGATACACAAAAAATGTGTACAAATTACAAAGTAATTTATATGTACTTTCAAACAGCACCAAAAATACAACCTCCACCTCATAAAACTAGGCCTTAAATATAACTATGTCAATCAAAAAACTAAAACTTATAGCTGCTTAAACATGGAGAGACAAAAACTGAAGTAAATTAGCTGGTCTTTAAGGGGTTAATTTACAAACTCAATTCACACTCAATGTACTTGGCTTCTCCTGCTCTATAAAAATAGTGCTGGCAGATAGGACATGCTCTAAGTGACAGGTTTCCTATAAATAAAAGCTGAAATATATATATAAATATGTTGACAATAAAATCATAAAAATAAAACTGTAAAACTAATAATTATGAATGTACATAATTGGTAATGTATACTAAATAGGTGCTAGTACCATGGGGCACATTATAAGACCTGTAGACAGGAGCGTAGACATCTTTAGAGAATGAATGCCAGTTGTGAGCATGCTTATATAATCTGAGGTGCTAAACCATAGGCAAAGTACTAACAATTAGGCATGTGCCTGTGACTTTAAGATGTTCACTTGTTGAGTCTGATGAGACAAGTAGAGGGTTGCTGGTATAGAGCAGAGTTAGGCCAAGGTAGGAGACAACATCCTGTTATACATTAACCCCTTCAGGACCCTGCCATTTTTCTACTTAAGGACCAGGCCATTTTTTGCAAATCTGACATCTGTCAATTTATGTGGTGATACCTTTAAAAAGCTTTTACTTTTTCAGGCTATTCTAAGACTGTTTTCTCTTCACATATTCTACTTTATGAATTATTTTATTTATTTTTTAAATGCCAAATTTACAAAAATTGGGAAAAATTAGCAAATTTCCAGATTTCAATTTCTCTACTTTTATTATAGATAGTAATACCTCCAAAAATAGTTATTACTTTACATTCCCCATATGTCTACTTCATGTTTGGATCATTTTGTGACTGCCATTTTATTTTTGGGGGTCGTTAGTAGGCGTAGAAGTTTAGAAGCAAATCTTGAATTTTTTCTGAAAATTTCCAAAACCCACTTTTTAAGGACCAGTTCAAGTCTGAAGTCACTTTGTGAGGCTTACATAATAGAAACAAACCAAAAATGACCCCATTTTGGAAAATACACCCCTCAAGGTATTCAAAACTAATTGTATAAACTTTGTTAACCCTTTAGGTGTTCCACAAGAATTAATGGAAAATGGCGAATACATTTTAGAATTTCACTTCTTTGGCAGATTTTCCATTTTAATAATTTTTTTACACTAACAAAGCCAGGTTTAACAGCCAAACAAAACATAATATTTATTGCCCTGATTCTGTAGTTTACAGAAACACCCCATATGTGGTCGTAAATTTCTGTACGGGCACACGGCAGGGCACAGAAGGAAAGGAATGCCATATGGTTTTTGGAGGGCAGATTTCACTGGGATATTTTTAAGTTGCCATGTCAGATTTGAAGACCCTCTGATGCACCCCTAAAGTAAAAACTTTTAGAAACTACACCCCTCAAGGTATACAAAACAGATTTTACAAATGTGTTAACCCTTTAGGTGTTCTACAAGAATTAATGGAAAATTTGACTTTTTTGACAGATTTTCCATTGTAATCAATTTTTTCCAGTTAGCAAGGGTTAACAGCCAAACAAAACACAGTATTTTTGGCCCTAATTTTTTAGTATACAGAAACACCCCATATGTGGTCATAAACTGCTGTACGGGCACATGGTGTTGCGCAGAAGGAAAGGAACGCCATATGGTTTTTGAAAAGCAGATTTCACTGGGATAATTTTAAGCTGCCATGTCATTTTTGAAGGCCCTCTGATGCACTCCTAGAGTAGAAACTCCAAAAAAGTGACCCCATTTTAGAAACTACACCCCTCAAGGTATACAAAACTGATTTTACAAACTTTGTTTACCCCTTAGGTGTTCTACAAGAATTAATGGAAAATAGAGATACAATCTTTTTTTGCAGATTTTCCATTTTAATCAATTTTTTCCAGTTACAAATCAAGGGTTAACATCCAAACAAAACTCAATATTTATTACCCTAATTCTGTAGTTTACAGAAACATCCCATATGTGGTTGTAAACTGCTGTACGGGCATGTGGCATTGCATACAAGGAAAGGAATGCCATATGGTTTTTGGGAGGCAGATTATGCTGGACTGTTTTTTTGACCTCATGTCCCATCTGAAGCCCCCCTGATGCACCCCAAGAGTATAAACTCCAGAAAAGGGACCCCATTTTGGAAACTACGGGATAAGTTGGCAGTTTTGTTGGTACTATTTTAGGGTACATATTATTTTTGGCTGCTCTATATTACACTTTTTGTGAGGCAAGGTAAAATAAAATAGCTGTTTTAGCACAGTTTTTTTTTGTTATTTACAATGTTCATCTGACAGGTTAGATCATGTGGTATTTTTATAGAGCAGGTTGTTACGGACACGACAATAACAAATATGACTTTTTTGGGCTGTTTGTTTCAGTTTTACATAATAAAGCATTTTTGAAAAAAAAATAGATTTTTTAGTGTCTCCACATTCTGAAAGTCTCCACATTTTTCAGGATGAGATGACGGTTTTATCGGTACTATTTTAGAGTGTATATGACTTTTTGATCGCTTGCTATTACACTTTTTGTGATGTAAGGTGACAAAAAATGGCTTTTTTTGACACTGTTTGTATATATATATTAACGGTGTTCACCTGAGGGATTAGATCATGTGATATTTTTATAAAGCAGGTTCTTACGGACGCGGTGACACCTAATATGTCTACTTTTTTTATTTATGTACGGTAAGTTTTACACAATAATATCATTTTTGAAACAAAAAAAAAATCATGTTTTAGTGTCATAGTTTGAGAGCCATTTTTTTTTGTCTATTTTTTAGGCGATTGCCTTAGGTAGGGTATAATTTTTGCGGGATGAGATGATGGTTTGCTTGGCACTATTTTGGGGTGCATATGTCTTTTTGATAGCTTGCTATTACACTTTTTGTGATGTAAGGTGACAAAAAATTGCTTTTTTAAAAACCGTTTTTTTTTTTGTTTTTTTTTTACATTGTTCACCTGAGGGGTTAGGTCATGTGATATTTTTTATAGAGCAGGTTCTTACGGACGCAGCGATACCTAATATATCTACTTTTTTTATTTATGTAAGCTTTACACAATAATATTATTTTTGAAACAAAAAAAATTATAATCATGTTTTAGTGTCTCCATATTCTTAGAGCCATAGTTTTTTCAGTTTTTGGGCGATTGTCTTTGGTAGGGTATCATTTTTGCGGGATGAGATGACAGTTTGATTGGCACTATTTTGGGGTGTATATTACTTTTTGATCGCTTACTATTACACTTTCTGTGAAATGGTGACAACAAATTGCTTTTTTGACACCGTTTTTATTTTTTTGTTTTTTACGGTGTTCACCTATTATTTTGTAAGATTTTTTTTGGTGTTCACCTAAAAGGTTAGGTCATGTGTTATTTTTATACAGCAGGTTGTTACGGATGTGGCGATACCTAATATGTATACTTTTTTTTATATACTTAAAGGTGTTCTGCACTTTGTTTAAACTAATGATCTATCCTCTGGATAGATGATCAACTTCTGATCGGCGGGGGTCCAACACCCGTGACCCCGACGATCAGCTGTTTGAGAAGGCAGCGGCGCTTTTTTGGGGCGACTGTCTATGGCGGGGGGCTCATTTCTTTCAGTATGAGATGACGATTTGGTTGGTACTATTTTGGAGTGCATATGACTTTTTGATCACTTGGTATTACACTTTTTGTGATGTAAGGTGCCAGTTTTTTTTTCTTTTTTACAGTGTTCACTTTACAGTGTTCACCTGAGGGGTTAGATCATGTGATTTTTTATACAGCAGGTTGTTGCAGACGTGGCAATACGTAATATGTATACTTTTTAATGTATTTAATTTTTACACAATAACAGCATTTTTTGTACCCAAAAAATCATGTTTTAGCGTCTCCATACTCTGAGAGCCATGGCTTTTTTATTTTTTGGGCAATTGTCTTAGTTAAGGTCCAATATTTTTGTGTAGGGCTAGATGACGGTTTGATTCGTACTATTTTGGGATGCATATGACTATTTGATCGCTTGGTATTACACTTTTTGTCATGTGAGCTGACAAAAAAAGCCTTTTTTTTTTTTTTTACGGTGTTCACCTGAGATCATGTGATATTTTTATATAGCAGGTCTTTACAGACGCAGAAATACCTAATATGTATCCTTTTTTTATTTATTTAAGTTTTACACAATAAAAGCATTTTGAAACAAAATAAATCAGGTTTTAGTGTCTCCATATTCTGAGAGCCAGAGTTTTTTTTTTTTTTTGGGTGATTGTCTTAGGTAAGACAATTTCATATAAGTTAACCACTTCACATCCACTCATAGGATATAAACGTCCTATGGGTGGATGTTTAACTCCATTCAGAGATCGCAGCTGCACACTAATAGTGCAACTGCAGAGCAGGTTTCCCGCTGTCAGTGACAGCAGGGCAACCCAGAGAGAAGGCAAGGACAGTTCCCAGGTGTCCCTGCCTTCTAGATCGCTGCATACACATCGCTCACCGAGCGCTGTGCATACAGATCAGGAAGCGCTATGCCGCTTCCTGTTCTGGCCTGATGGTCATGTGACCGCCAGGGCCGAGAGAGTGCAGGAGCTGTCGGGTCTTTCATCAGTCCTGCACTGAGGCTGTACAGCACAGTATAGTGCTGTACAGCCTCTCTAGGGGGTGTATTTCCCCTGTAACTGGGGCTACTATGTCAGCTCCAGTTACAGGAGAACTCAATAGTAGAAAAAAAAAGTCAAATGTTGCCCATAAGTCTTGTATGAGGGACACAAAGTGTAAAATAAAAAATAAAAAAAGTTAAGTTTAATAAACAAAAAAAGTTTCAGATGTAAAAAAAATCCCCCAATTAAGTAATAAAAAAAAAAAAAAAATAGGAAAAAATAGACATATTTGGTATTGCCGCGTCCGTTACGTTCGACTCTATAAATATATCACATAATCCATCATGTACAATAAACACCATAAAAAAAAAGCTATTTTTGTCACCTTACATCACAAGAAGTGCAACGCGAAGTGATCAAAAAGGCATATGTCCCACAAAATAGTACTAATAAAGCAGTCACCTCATTCTGCAAACAATGAGCCCCAACATAATAAAAACACAAAAAAAAAACTATAGCTCTCAGAACATGGAGACAGTAAAACATCATTTTTTGTTTCAAAAATTATATTATTGTGTTAAAGTGAAATAAAAAAAAGTTGACATATTAGGTATTGCCACATCCGTAACAACCATCTCTATAAAAATATCACATGACCCAACCCCTCAGGTGAACGCCGTAAAAAAAATATAGAAACAGTGCCACAAAAAAGCCATTTGTTGTCACCTTATATCACAAAAAGTGTAATAGCAAGCAATCAAAAAGTCTTATACACCCCAAAATAGTGCCAATCCTGCAAAAAATGAGACCCAACCTAAGACAATCACCCAAAAAAAAAAAAAAACATGACTCAGAATATGGAGACACTAAAACATGATTTTATTATGTCAAACTTAAATAAATAAAAGAAAGTATACGTCCGTAACGACTGGCTCTATAAAAATGTCACATGATCTAACCCCACAGGTGAACACTGTCAAAAAAATGATATAGAAACTGTGCTAAAAAAACTAAACTTTTTTTGCCACCTTACATCGCTAAAAGTGTAACACCAAGCGATTAAAAAGGCGTATGCCCCCCAAAATAGTACCAATCTAACATTCACCTCATCACGCAAAAAATGAGCCCCTACCTAAGACAATCACCCAAAAAAAAAAAAAAAACTGTGGCACTCAGCATTTGAAGACACTAAAATATAATTTTTTTGTTTAAAAATTCTGTTATTCTGTAAAACTTAAGTAAATAAAAAAGTATACATATTAGGTATCGCTGCTTCCGTAAGAACCTGCTCTATAAAAATATCACATGACCTAACCTCTCAGGTGAACACCGTAAAAAAAAAAAAAAAAAACGGTGTCAAAAAGCTATTTTTTGTCACCTTACATCACAGAAAGTGTAATAGCAAGCGACCAAAAAGTCATATGCACCCCAAAATAGCACCAATCAAACCGTTATCTCATTCCACAAAAATTATACCCTACCTAAGGCAATCGCCCAGACAATAAAAAAACTACGGCTCTCAGACTATGGAGACACTAAAATGATTTATTTTGTTTAAAAAATATTAGTGTAAAACTTAAATAAATAAATAAAAAAGTATTGATATTAGGTATCGCCACATACATAATAACCTGCTGTATAAAAATATTACATTAACTAATCCCTCAGATGAACACCGAAAAAAAATAAAAAAAATAAGAAAAAAAGTGTGTCAAAAAAGCCATTTTTTGTCACCTTGCATCACAAAAAGTGTAAATACCTAGTCATATGCATCCTAAAATAGTACCAATCAAACTGTCATCTCATACAGAAAAAAATGAGCCCCTACATAAGACAATCGCCCAAAAAAACTAACAAAAAAACTATGGCTTTCAGCATGTGGAGGCACTAAAATTTTTTTTTACAAAAATGCTTTATTATGTAGAACTGAAACAAGCAACCAAAAAAAGTTATATTTGGTATTGTCGCGTTCATAATAACCTGCTCTATAAAAATAGCACATAATCTAACCTGTCAGATGAACATTGTAAATAACAAAAAATTAAAACGGTGCCAAAACAGCTATTTTTTGTTACCTTTCCTCACAAAAAGTGTAATATAGAGCAACCAAAAATCATATGTACTTTAAAATAGTACCAGCAAAACTGCCACCTTATCCTGTAGTTTTCAAAATGGGGTCACTTTTTTGGAGTTTCTACTCTAGGGGTGCATCAGGGGGTCTTCAAATGTGACATGGTGTAAAAAAAACAGCAAAATCTGACTTCCAAAAACCACATGGTGCTCATTTCCTTCTGTACCCTGCTGTGTGCCCGTACAGCAGTTTACGACTACATATGGGGTGTTTCTGTAAACTACAGAATCAGGGCATTAAATATTGAGTTTAGTTTGGCTGTTAACCCTTGCTTTGTTAGCTGGAAAAAAATAATATTAAAATGGAAAATCTGCCAAAGAAGTGAAATTCTGAAATTTCAACTCCATTTTCCATTAATTATTGTAGAACACCTAAAGGGTTAACAAAGTTTGTACAATCAGTTTTGAATACCTTGAGGGGTGTCGTTTCTAAAATGGGTTCATTTTTGGGTGGTTTCTATTATGTAAGCCTCACAAAGTGACTTCAGACCTGAACTGGTCCTTAAAAAGTTTGCTTCTAAACTTCTAAGCCTTCTAACGTCCCCAAAAAATAAAATGGCATTCACAAAATGATCCAAACATGAAGTAGACATATGGGGAATGTAAAGTAATAACTATTTTTGGAGGTATTATCTGTTATAAAAGTAGAGAAATTGAAATTTGTAAATTTGCTAATTTTTCTAAATTTTTTGTAAATTTGGTATTTTTTATAATTAAAAAAGATTTCTTTTTACTCAATTTTGCCACTGTCATGAAATACAATATGTGACGGGAAAACAGTCTCAGAATGGCCTGGAAGCCCTTGATAAGTCAAAGTGTTTTAAAGTTATTACCACATAAAGTGACACTAGTCAGATTTGCAAAAATTGGGAAGGGAGAAATGGCCCGGATGTGAAGTGGTTAAATAAACTGTATATTTGTACACTGCAGAAAAATATTTGCATGCTGCTTTATGCAAAAGCCAGCTCTGGTGTAATATCTCTTGTCTTGACAACCACCAAGTCCCTGCTACCTTTCTGTCTGCCACCCCCAGATCAGCAGCCTCACGTACAGAACCCACATAGTAACAGTATACAATTTTAGACAGCATTCTGCAGTGCCTGTTGATCCTCACACTGATATGTCTGGACAAATGGCAAGACATGAAAAGTCTATATCTGCTGCCCCGATCTTGACACAAAACTAAAATTTCTCAAACTCTGACCCAGGATTTTGCAGTTGCAAAGAATTCTGATGGCTGCAGAAGTGAAGCGATAATGTCAGAGGAAGCCTGGGGCTCCTGAGATAGGCCTGTGATGGTTTTTCTATATACTACACAATGTACTGTATATAAAGTGCACTGCTTATGTCCTTTATTTTTTAGCCCCCACCTCTGTGAAAGAAGTGGAGTAGAATGTATCACTTCTTTTACTAATTAAAAAACTAATAGTGACAGGTCCGGTGCAAGGATTTTTGCCAACACAAGCAAAGCTGGCTTCTCCTCTGTGTGGTCTTGGTATCTTTGCTATGCTTCAGACAATCGCTGGTTTGAGGACCGGATTTTTCACCCTATAAGACGCACTGGCCCATAAGACGCACCTAGGTTTTAGAGGATGACAATAAGAAAAAAATATTTTCCATTACACCTCAGGTCAGACCAGCAATCAGACCCCCAATGTTTATCAGACCTCAGATCAGACCCCATGTCAGCCATCATCCCCCCATGTCAGCCATCGGCCCCCATGTCAGCCATAAGCCCCCCATGTCAACCATAAGCCCCCCATGTCAGCCATTATGCCCCCATGTCAGCCATCAGCCCCCCATGTCACATTTCTCCCCCTTTAAGGCCTCCGTGTCACATTTCACCCCCTCCATCCATGTTGTCACATTTTTCCCTTCCATCCATGTTGCCACATTTCTCCCACTCCATCCATGTTGCCACATTTATCCCCCTCCATCCATGTTACCACATTTCTCCCCCTCCATCCATGTTACCACATTTCTCCCCCTCCATCCATGTTGCCACATTTCTCCCACTCCATCCATGTTGCCACATTTTTCCCCCTCCATCCATGTTGCCACATTTCTCCCCCTCCATCCATGTTGTCACATTTCTCCCCCTCCTTCCATATTGTCACATTTCTCCCCCTCCATCCATGTTGCCACATTTCTCCCCCTCCATCCATGTTGTCACATTTCTCCCCTCCATCCATGTGGTCACATTTCTCTCCCTCCATGTCAAATCACCTATGTCACATCAGCCCTCCATGTCACATTTTCCCCCTCCATGTCACATTTCTCCCCCTCCATCCATGTTGGCCGGCCCTGAATAGTAATACACATTCTTTTTTTTCCCCATCTTTATTTTCTAATTATAGATTTTAAAAGTTTTATTATATTTACATGATTATGGAGGCTGCTATCTTCTCTGAGCTGCTGTTAACAGAGATATGCTTTACAGCAGCCAAGTGCACCATAGGCACAATAGACAGGAGATGTTCGTTGATGTCAGTGGAAGGTTTTTTGACATGCTCTGTAACCTGTGCAGAGGTCATTGTGCAGAGAGGGGGAATAGATAAGCTGTGACATCACCTATTGTGAATGGTGACTCATGTGCTATCTATTTATAGGTGTTATCGGTCATTGTAGTCCTACCTGTAATCATAATGAGATGACTGCTGAAAAGTGATCTCCACAGACCATTAATTGGCTACTGGGAAAATATATGATTTTATATATTTTTTTTTTGTAATGTAGATTAATACAGATTAAAAACAAGAAAAATTCTTTTAAAATAAGCTTAGTCCTTTAAGGGCCCACCCTAATTTAAGCTTTGGTGTTTTTTATTTTTCATTGCCACATTTCAAAAGCAATAGCTTTTCCAATTTTATATCAACATAGTTGTGTAAAGTTTTTTATTCATTTATCTGGGGGCAGTGAGAGCAAGGTGCCAGCTGTTTAATAGAGCTGACACCCGCATGTGATGGCTTGGGTCCAGCTCCTGATCCCACACCATTAGGATCCATTCACACATCTGCAAGTGTTTTGCAGTCCGCAAAACACGGACATCAGCCATTTGCTAGAAGGAGTTAACATATTTGATATTAACAATAGTTATTTTCAGGTTTATGCTGCCAAGTCATGGGCATGAGGAGAAGAGTCCTGGGCACAGGGAGAAGAGTCCACTGTGCAGCTTCTCCCTACCATCTTCGGCTTGATTGACAAGTCTATCTCTGTTTGTATATAGCACTTGCCAATCAAACTAAGCAGGATGAAGAAGCATGAGCTTGATGATGATTTTCCTTTTAAGGGGTTATGCCATGATTGATGTGAAAAATGAAAATAAGACATCATATAGTACATGGCAATAGCCTTCTAACAAATCTAGAACCAGCCCTGTACCTCACATGGATTTAAGGATCTCCAAATTCATTGCTCTGCTAGATTGTCTTCAGGCTGGCAGCTCATGGGTGTGCCCTTTCTCAGGGGGTTTGTCCTTTCTGCTACAGCTCTCTCCCTATCACAGCTCAGAGGGTGTGCTCTTTCTGCTACAGCTCTCTCCTTGTAACTGTAACAGCTTCTAACAGTAGATAGCACTGGCGGCAGTTGAATGATGGAACTGAGCACCAGTGGGTACCATTATAATATCTTACAACTGGTGGAATTCTGTAACAGAATAAAAAGCTATCAAATGAACTACTTTTTTAAGCTGAATAATATTAAAATAGCATTTAATGGTGGCACAACCAATTTAACGATCCTCTTGCGCTTAGGATATACTCCCGACTTGGTTAAATAAAAAAGCTTTTATCAAAATGGTAGCAAGACTCTAGCCTTAAAAGCTATGATCAACTTTGACACAGAAAACTTATTTTTACATATTGTGGGGATTCGCTCTGGTAGGCAGGTTAGCGGACGCAGTACAGAGGCAACCACAAAGACTTTAACTTAAACAGTTCAGTGTTTTATTCACACATAAGGAAAAACAAAAAGTAACGGTTTTCAGTCTTGGTGTTTGTTCACACCATGAAAAGTCCACAGAACAAAAGCCTTCACCTGGTCAGCAGTTTTTTCACCCGCAGTTCACAGCAGGCTTTAGGGCCTGTTTCCCAGCAGGCGTCTATCAGCCCTTTAGCACGGCACAAGTTCTCAGTTCCCAAACACACAGAGAATGACAGCGCTCCACTGTCAGAGAGGAGTAATCCACACACAACTGAGACTGCTGGCCGGATTTAAAATAGGCCAGTAAAGACCCGGCCTGGAACGTGGGGAGAAGCCACCCACCCAGCACTTTGGCTACTCCCAGTAAGATCTGGCCCGGATCGGCTTTACAGCTATACTAACAGCAAACAGTGCCAATCAGCACTAGCTGCTGCTGACCCTTGAAATTACCGGCTCTTACCTCACCGAGGCCAGGAACCTCGGTGACACGAACCTTCCGTCAATGACGGCCCCTTGCGCCTTCCTACAATATACATGTGATTAATTTGATTTAAAAAGTTGCATTAAGTTTCAGGCTACAACCCAGCATACAGTGATCTCTTCCCACTCCTCCTGCAGATTCTGCCCTGGGTTCACTCCTGTATCTTTCCATTGATGCAGCATACAGTGATCTCTTCCCCCTCCTCCTGCAGATTCTGCCCTGGGTTCACTCCTGTATCTTTACATTGATGCAGCATACAGTGATCTCTTCCCCTTCTCCTGCAGATTCTGCCCTGGGTTCACTCCTATATCTTTACATTGATGCAGCATACAGTGATCTCTTCCCCCTCCTCCTGCAGATTTTGCCCTGGGTTCTCTCCTATATCTTTACATTGATGCAGCATACAGTGATCTCTTCTCCCTCCTCCTGCAGATTCTGCCCTGGGTTCACTCCTATATCTTTACAATGATGCAGCATACAGTGATCTCTTCCCCCTCCTCCTGCAGATTCTGCCCTGGGATCACTCCTATATCTTTACATTGATGCAGCATACAGTGATCTCTTCCCCCTCCTCCTGCAGATTCTGCCCTGGGTTCACTCCTATATCTTTACATTGATGCAGCATACAGTAATCCCTTCCCCCTCCTTCTGCAGATTCTGCACTGGGTTCACTCCTATATCTTTACATTGATGCAGCATACAGTGATCTCTTCCCACTCCTCCTGCAGATTCTGCCCTGGGTTCACTCCTATATCTTTCCATTGATGCAGCATACAGTGATCTCTTCCCCCTCCTCCTGCAGATTCTGCCCTGGGTTCACTCCTGTATCTTTACATTGATGCAGCATACAGTGATCTCTTCCCCTTCTCCTGCAGATTCTGCCCTGGGTTCTCTCCTATATCTTTACATTGATGCAGCATACAGTGATCTCTTCTCCCTCCTCCTGCAGATTCTGCCCTGGGTTCACTCCTATATCTTTACAATGATGCAGCATACAGTGATCTCTTCCCCCTCCTCCTGCAGATTCTGCCCTGGGATCACTCCTATATCTTTACATTGATGCAGCATACAGTGATCTCTTCCCCCTCCTCCTGCAGATTCTGCCCTGGGTTCACTCCTATATCTTTACATTGATGCAGCATACAGTAATCTCTTCCCCCTCCTTCTGCAGATTCTGCACTGGGTTCACTCCTATATCTTTACATTGATGCAGCATACAATGATCTCTTCCCACTCCTCCTGCAGATTCTGCCATGGGTTCACTCCTATATCTTTACATTGATGCAGCATACAGTGATCTCTTCCCCCTCCTCCTGCAGATTCTGCCCTGGGTTCACTACTATATCTTTCCATTGATGCAGCATACAGTGATCTCTTCCCCCTCCTCCTGCAGATTCTGCCCTGGGTTCACTCCTGTATCTTTACATTGATGCAGCATACAGTGATCTCTTCCCCTCCTCCTGCAGATTCTGCCCTGGGTTCTCTCCTATATCTTTACATTGATGCAGCATACAGTGATCTCTTCTCCCTCCTCTTGCAGATTCTGCCCTGGGTTCACTCCTATATCTTTACAATGATGCAGCATACAGTGATCTCTTCACCCTCCTCCTGCAGATTCTGCCCTGGGATCACTCTTATATCTTTACATTGATGCAGCATACAGTGATCTCTTCCCCCTCCTCCTGCAGATTCTGCCCTGGGTTCACTCCTATATCTTTACATTGATGCAGCATACAGTGATCTCTTCTCCCTCCTCCTGCAGATTCTGCCCTGGGTTCACTCCTATATCTTTACATTGATGCAGCATACAGTAATCTCTTCCCCCTCCTCCTGCAGATTCTGCCCTGGGTTCACTCTTATATCTTTACATTGATGCAGCATACAGTGATCTCTTCCCCCTCCTCCTGCAGATTCTGCCGTTGGTTTACTCCTATATCTTTACATTGATGCAGCATACAGTGATCTATTCCCACTCCTCCTGCAGATTCTGCCCTGGGTTCACTCCTGTATCTTTACATTGATGCAGCATACAGTGATCTCTTCCCACTCCTCCTGCAGATTCTGCCCTGGGTTCACTCCTGTATCTTTACATTGATGCAGCATACAGTGATCTCTTCCCACTCCTTCTGCAGATTCTGCACTGGGTTCACTCCTGTATCTTTACATTGATGCAGCATACAGTGATCTCTTCCCACTCCTCCTGCAGATTCTGCCCTGGGTTTACTCCTATATCTTTACATTGATGAAGCATACAGTGATCTCTTCCCACTCCTTCTGCAGATTCTGCACTGGGTTCACTCCTATATCTTTACATTGATGCAGCATACAGTGATCTATTCCCACTCCTCCTGCAGATTCTGCCCTGGGTTCACTCCTATATCTTTACATTGATGCAGCATACAGTGATCTATTCCCACTCCTCCTGCAGATTCTGCCCTGGGTTCACTCCTGTATCTTTACATTGATGCAGCATACAGTGATCTCTTCCCACTCCTCCTGCAGATTCTGCACTGGGTTCACTCCAATATCTTTACATTGATGCAGCATACAGTGATCTCTTCCCCCTCCTCCTGCAGATTCTGCCCTAGGTTCACTCCTGTATCTTTACATTGATGCAGCATACAGTGATCTCTTCCCACTCCTCCTGCAGATTCTGCCCTGGGTTTACTCCTATATCTTTACATTGATGAAGCATACAGTGATCTCTTCCCACTCCTTCTGCAGATTCTGCACTGGGTTCACTCCTATATCTTTCCATTGATGCAGCATACAGTGATCTATTCCCACTCCTCCTGCAGATTCTGCCCTGGGTTCACTCCTATATCTTTACATTGATGCAGCATACAGTGATCTATTCCCACTCCTCCTGCAGATTCTGCCCTGGGTTCACTCCTGTATCTTTACATTGATGCAGCATACAGTGATCTATTCCCACTCCTCCTGCAGATTCTGCCCTGGGTTCACTCCTGTATCTTTACATTGATGCAGCATACAGTGATCTCTTCCCACTCCTTCTGCAGATTCTGCACTGGGTTCACTCCTATATCTTTACATTGATGCAGCATACAGTGATCTCTTCCCCCTCCTCCTGCAGATTCTGCACTGGGTTCACTCCAATATCTTTACATTGATGCAGCATACAGTGATCTCTTCCCCCTCCTCCTGCAGATTCTGCCCTGGGTTCACTCCTGTATCTTTACATTGATGCAGCATACAGTGATCTCTTCCCCTCCTCCTGCGGATTCTGCCCTGGGTTCTCTCCTATATCTCTACATTGATGCAGCATACAGTGATCTCTTCCCACTCCTCCTGCAGATTCTGCCCTGGGTTCACTCCTATATCTTTACATTGATGCAGCATACAGTGATCTCTTCCCCCTCCTCCTGCAGATTCTGCCCTGGGTTCACTCCTGTATCTTTACATTGATGCAGCATACAGTGATCTCTTCCCACTCCTCCTGCAGATTCTGCCCTGGGTTTACTCCTATATCTTTACATTGATGAAGCATACAGTGATCTCTTCCCACTCCTTCTGCAGATTCTGCACTGGGTTCACTCCTATATCTTTACATTGATGCAGCATACAGTGATCTATTCCCACTCCTCCTGCAGATTCTGCCCTGGGTTCACTCCTATATCTTTACATTGATGCAGCATACAGTGATCTATTCCCACTCCTCCTGCAGATTCTGCCCTGGGTTCACTCCTGTATCTTTACATTGATGCAGCATACAGTGATCTCTTCCCACTCCTCCTGCAGATTCTGCCCTGGGTTCACTCCTGTATCTTTACATTGATGCAGCATACAGTGATCTCTTCCCACTCCTTCTGCAGATTCTGCACTGGGTTCACTCCTATATCTTTACATTGATGCAGCATACAGTGATCTCTTCCCCCTCCTCCTGCAGATTCTGCACTGGGTTCACTCCAATATCTTTACATTGATGCAGCATACAGTGATCTCTTCCCCCTCCTCCTGCAGATTCTGCCCTGGGTTCACTCCTGTATCTTTACATTGATGCAGCATACAGTGATCTCTTCCCCTCCTCCTGCGGATTCTGCCCTGGGTTCTCTCCTATATCTCTACATTGATGCAGCATACAGTGATCTCTTCCCACTCCTCCTGCAGATTCTGCCCTGGGTTCACTCCTATATCTTTACATTGATGCAGCATACAGTGATCTCTTCCCCTCCTCCTGCGGATTCTGCCCTGGGTTCTCTCCTATATCTCTACATTGATGCAGCATACAGTGATCTCTTCCCACTCCTCCTGCAAATTCTGCCCTGGGTTCACTCCTGTATCTTTACATTGATGCAGCATACAGTAATCTCTTCCCACTCCTTCTGCAGATTCTGCACTGGGTTCACTCCTATATCTTTACATTGATGCAGCATACAGTGATCTCTTCCCCCTCCTCCTGCAGATTCTGCACTGGGTTCACTCCAATATCTTTACATTGATGCAGCATACAGTGATCTCTTCCCCCTCCTCCTGCAGATTCTGCCCTGGGTTCACTCCTGTATCTTTACATTGATGCAGCATACAGTGATCTCTTCCCCTCCTCCTGCGGATTCTGCCCTGGGATCACTCCTATATCTTTACATTGATGCAGCATACAGTGATCTCTTCCCCTTCCTCCTGCAGATTCTGCCCTGGGTTCACTCCTATATCTTTACATTGATGCAGCATACAGTGATCTCTTCCCCTCCTCCTGCGGATTCTGCCCTGGGTTCTCTCCTATATCTCTACATTGATGCAGCATACAGTGATCTCTTCCCACTCCTCCTGCAGATTCTGCCCTGGGTTCTCTCCTATATCTTTACATTGATGCAGCATACAGTGATCTCTTCCCACTCCTTCTGCAGATTCTGCACTGGGTTCACTCCTATATCTTTACATTGATGCAGCATACAGTGATCTCTTCCCCCTCCTCCTGCAGATTCTGCACTGGGTTCACTCCAATATCTTTACATTGATGCAGCATACAGTGATCTCTTCCCCCTCCTCCTGCAGATTCTGCCCTGGGTTCACTCCTGTATCTTTACATTGATGCAGCATACAGTGATCTCTTCCCCTCCTCCTGCGGATTCTGCCCTGGGTTCTCTCCTATATCTCTACATTGATGCAGCATACAGTGATCTCTTCCCACTCCTCCTGCAGATTCTGCCCTGGGTTCACTCCTATATCTTTACATTGATGCAGCATACAGTGATCTCTTCCCCTCCTCCTGCGGATTCTGCCCTGGGTTCTCTCCTATATCTCTACATTGATGCAGCATACAGTGATCTCTTCCCACTCCTCCTGCAGATTCTGCCCTGGGTTCACTCCTGTATCTTTACATTGATGCAGCATACAGTGATCTCTTCCCCCTCCTCCTGCAGATTCTGCCCTGGGTTCTCTCTTATATCTCTACATTGATGCAGCATACAGTGATCTCTTCCCCCTCCTCCTGCAGATTCTGCCCTGGGTTCTCTCCTATATCTCTACATTGATGCAGCATACAGTGATCTCTTCCCCCTCCTCCTGCAGATTCTGCCCTGGGTTCACTCCTATATCTTTACATTGATGAAGCATGTGAGTGATCTCTTCTTCCTTCTCCTGCAGACTATGCACTGTATTCTCTTCCCTCTCTTTTGTTCCCTCCTCTAAGGGCTCTTTCACACTTGCGTTCTTGTCTTCCGGCATAGAGTTCCGTCGTCGGGGCTCTATGCCGGAAGAATACTGATCAGGATTATCCTAATGCATTCTGAATGGACAGTCCGTCCTTCAGGATGCATCAGGATGTCTTCCGTTCCGGTACGGAACGTTTTTTGGCCGCAGCAAATAGCGCAGCATGCTGCGCTTTTTGCTCCGGCCAAAAATCTGGAACACTTGCCGCAAGGCCGGATCCGGAATGAATGCCCATTGAAAGGCATTCATCCGGATCCGGCCTTAAGCTAAACGTCGTTTCGGCGCATTGCCGGATGCGACGTTTAGCTTTTTCTCAATGGTTACCATGGCTGCCAGGATGCTAAAGTCCTGGCAGCCATGGTAAAGTGTAGTGGGGAGCGGGGAGCAGCATACTTACCGTCCGTGCGGCTCCCGGGGCGCTCCAGAGTGACGTCAGGGCGCCCCAAGCGCATGGATCACGTGATCGCATGGCACGTCATCCATGCGCATGGGGCGCTCTGACGTCATTCTGGAGCGCCCCGGGAGCCGCACGGACTGTAAGTATGCTGCTCCCCGCTCCCACTATGGCAACCAGGACTTTAATAGCGTCCTGGGTGCCATAGTAACACTGAAAGCATTTTGAAGACGGATCCGTCTTCAAATGCTTTCAGTACACTTGCGTTATTCCGGATCCGGCGTGTAAATCCGGCAAGTGGAGTACACGCCGGATCCGGACAACGCAAGTGTGAAAGAGGCCTTAAAGAAGTATCTCTAATAGTGATAGAAAGGAGAGATATAGCAGTGAGAGTAGATGATAACAGCCCTGAGCTGACAGTAACCAGGAGCTGTTTGCTGTGGGTAGTCACTGCCAGGAGCACTATGTGGAGGTGTTGAACAGACTGGGAAGCTGGCTGTCTCAAGGTGGTCATACACAAGATAAAGTCATCTAAACCTGCCAATTTTGCCCTTTGTGGATGATGATCTAATATGTTCCTGTGGCAGATGTGAGGATAAAGAGGGATTGGGCAAGAAAGTCAGATTACTAACTAATATGTTAATAGTCACCCCTGTTACTCATGCTGTGCAGCCTCAACTATACTGACGGGATCCCTGAGCTTGCGCTTTTAATGGACTGCAAGCTCTCTCAATGTGTTCCCATAGTGCTTTGCCGGGTCATAGTGGGGGATTGGGGGTTACCATATTGTTAACGAGTCCATTCCACTGCACTATAGTGCTTGTGGGATGTAACAGACGGTGTACTCTATAACGTATAGAAAAATATATTTCAGCAGAAGATACAACGTTCCCTTGAAGAAATGTATTTATTTACAACTATTTATGTTTACAACTTCTGGTAATTTTGTAGCATTCTGGATTTATTATTTTGACATAATTGCCTTTGATTTTACATTAACTTCATTATAGCTTCCTGATATTAAACAAATGTACAACACCCCAGGAACATATCATATTGCAATAGATATGTAATTTACCATAAAGCAATACAGTACTATGGGCACAGAGTAAATTGTATTATAAATGTGCATACTGCTTCCAAGCCTCCAAGGAAGTATCTTAAAAACTATCCAAATTACCCTAAATGAACCTGTCCATGGGGTCTGGGTAAGCTATAACTCTCAGGCTGGTTTGCAGAATACTGTCATTTTTTCTTCCAGGGTAAAGTTTTCATAATGTGGCATAAATCTAAAAGTAGTCAAAGTGGCCTAGCATCAGTCAAGAATCCACAGTCCTACTGCAGAGAGATGTATCATAAAATCTGCAATCCAAATCCCGTCCCGAGTAAATATTGCTCCTAAAAATGCTGCAATGGATCAGGTATTGAGATATACAAGCTACTGTAGGAAAGCAGTAAATATGTATTATGAAATGTATGAGCTGTGCATTTTAGCAATAAATTGCAGGCTCTTCTTCTGGTACAGTGATTCATGGCAACGTGCTAGCTCCTCAATTTCTTTTTACCCTCCGACTTTTTCCAATAGAAAAAGTAGAAAGCGAGAAAAATACAATAAAATAAAAAAATTGAAAATGCTAAAATTCTACTGGACTTATTTATCAACTTTTCTTTATCCCACTGAATCTCCAGTGAATCTCTCTATATGGGATGAATATGTATTGATGTATTATACAAAAATATTAGAGGAACTGGCAGTGGGCTAAATTATATGGTATTCAGAGCTATCCACAAGTGGAAGCATTGGCCTACAGTATATTCACTCTAACTGGCGTATTATGGATTTACTGTATATTAAAGGAGCTGAACTTGGACATAACCCGTTCTTCACCCCTCCAGCCCCTCTGAGTGGAGCTTTGGAGTATTTCATGCTCCGATTCTCCCCCTTGCCCTGCATCGCGCAGGGCAAGGGCTGCTTGTCTACATTTTTACACTGCTAGGCGTAGGCTTCCACCTAGCAGCGTTCCGGTGATGACACCAGCGCCAACAGGCGGTCTGTTTTACAGGCTAGGGCAGCGCTATATAGTGCCCGGTAGTGGCAGTGACATCACCAGGCTCACTGCTATGCGGAAACCTCTGCCTGGCATATTGTGAGAAAGCCGGTACGTCACCAGATCTGAAGAAAAAGTGCAGCGCAGGGCAAGGGAGGGCATCGGAGCATGAAATGAGGGGCAGGAGGGGTGAAGTAGGGGTTATGTCTGGGTTCAGCTCTGAACCCAGACAACCCCTTTAAGGCTACCTGCACACGGGTGCGGGCTGGCTTGCAGAGATTCTGGTCGACTTTTCATGCGGATTTCTGTGCATTTCTGTCTTACTTGTTACTTTTGGAGTGGATTTGATGGGGTTTTGCTGCAGATCTCACCCTTGCATTGAAATCTGCTCAAAAGAACAGTACAAACTATTTACATGCTGAGGATTTCAAAATCTGCACATTAGGTCAATTTCCACATGGAACAAAAAAAGAGACAAATCTCCTGGACACATCTTATACTTTCAGTCAATCTCGTACTTTACTGGTGTACGTTTTTTCTGCACAAGAACACACGCAGCAGCAAAAACTAAGCGTAATTTTAATCAAAAACATTGCCAATGCATTTCAATTATGTTATTCACATTTCTTTTTTCTTTCTTTTATACACACAGCATGTGTTTTTCTTTTTTTTATAGATTTGGGGGGTACTATCTCTGCTTGGGGAGATATCGCCTTAAATCGGCAGGAGGAGACTTATAGGCCATACATGCTCCTCTTGAATTCTGGGAAGAAAGGGATGCAAATGAGCTCTTAACAAGCTCGGCCTCTGATGTAAGGCAGCTATCCTATAAGTCAATGTTCGACCCTTTAAATAGGCCTTGAGACATGACGCGGATATTAAATAAGCCAGCATCTCATCTGCAGACAGCTGTTTCAGGGAAATCACCCCATAAGAGCTGTCTGCAGATGAGATGCTGGCTTATTTAATATCCGAGTCATGTCTCAAAGTCTCAAAGCTTCAGCCCCAAAGCCCCACGCTGAGCAGCACCGCCCTCTTGTTTGTTACAGTCCATTCCCCTGTCTTCACTTTTGCTCATTTGCCTTTATTTTAGTTTGAGAGATGATTTGCTCTCGGGATTTTTTTTTCCAGCATCCTTGTAATTGTACGAGAGCAGACATTAATGAAGTCCCATAGGACACAGGCAAAATCCTGTTTCAATGATTTGTCTACAAAAAATTACCTTGAGTTTCTTTTTGCTATCAAACTGAAGTGGGTCTATAAAAAAAGAATTACAGCACAAATGTAACAGCTCCAGACATAAAAGGATCCTTACTTAGAAGCATGCCTTGAATAAAAAATGCACCTGTAGCGTAAAGGATGACTACATCTAAGGTAGGATAAGAAGAGCTTCAAATCTGCAATGCAAAATACTTTTGCCGACTTTCTGTAGTCACTTTATATTACATCATCCTCTCTAAGGTACCAGAATGTAATTCTCCCAATGAATACAAAGACGTGCTTTCAGGAAACGCAAATGCTTTCTAACAAGGGAAGGAAAAAATGAAAGGGAATCACCAGAAAATGAGAATATCAGTCAGGTTTTAAGACACATTTTATTCTTTCATTATTCATTATCTAAGAAAATCATTAAATATCCAAGCCAAGGAGAACCTGTCACCTCTCCTGTCTGTTTTAGTAACTACTTGTATTCCCCGTATAATAACAATTCTGGAGCATTTATTCTTATGACTCTACATTGTGCCGCTCTTTTATTATTCCTTCTAGAAGTTATAAATGAAATACTAGAAGTTTGCAGTGCATCTGGGTGTTACCAGTTGGAGTGTGTCCCTTTACAATCTTACATTATCCAATCAGTGCTGCTAGTGTCAGATTGTGCAGGGACACACCCCCAACTGGTAACCCTCAATGTAAACTGATAGCAATTCATTCATAATTTCTAGCAGGAATTATAAAAGAATGGTACAACATAGAGTCATAAGAATAGATGCTCCAGGATTGTTATTGCAGGGAGGATGCAAGTAGTTACTGAAACAGACATGTCAGGAGAGGGGACAGGTCCTCAGTAATTCACTCACCACTAGACCAGCAGCCACAACAGGGGGGCACTTCTGTGGTGTACAGCTTTGTTGTCCATACTAGGACAGGGTCAGCAAAGGGAGTGGGCAATGTTGTTCTGCTGGAGGCAAATATAAGGCAGGATAGATACACTATGCACACATTCCATCATTTCCAGAAAACTGAAATAATAAGCTACAATTTACGACAGCTTCCGTAAAGCATACCCATCCTGCTGTAATACAGGAAGGAAACAAGAAATGGCCGCACTGAAGAGGTGAGAGGCAATTCCCCTACTAAATATGTCAGTTTGATTGTGATCACTCAGATTTAAAGGCTATGTATTCCTTCAGAGGCAATTTTGTTATGATTGCATGTTACTAAAAAATATTCAATTGGAATTTATTAAGAATATTGAGCTGTTCTGTCACAAAGGGTTAACTGTACCAGTCATTAAATAACCCTTATCTCTAATTTATTAAGAGGTCATAAACACTTATTTAAGCCATATTAAGCCAGTAAGATAAGAGCTGAGCTATAATGAGTGTTTATAATGTCAGAGATAAGGAGCCCGTCAGCTTTCTGCCTGATGGAACAGAAAGAAAATTTAAAGGGTGGTACTAAAGCATAACCCTGTACAGAAAAAAAAGATTCTATATTTTTATTAAAGGCTAATAAAAACAAAATATTTTTAGCTCACGATCAGTACAATGAGTACAATGCAATAATAAAAAAATGCCCCCAAAGGTGTACATAGCTTTTACCCTGGGTTCAGACCTGAGTGTTCTGAAACGAGCGCTCTGTATGCGCGATTGTACGGGCGTTTACAATCGCGCATACAAAGACAAGCGAACGCCCATTGTCGCGCGTTCCCGAATATCTATGTACGGGAACGCGCGACAAACGCCCCAAAAAAAGCTCAAGAACTTGTTTGAGCGTCGGGCGTTTTACAGCGCGATCGTACGCGCTGTAAAACGCCCAGGTGAGAACCATTCCCATAGGGAAGCATTGGTTTCTCCTTGTTGAGCGTTTTACAGCGCGTAGGTCAAAGATAACTTTTTTTAGCATTTGTATGTGACAAAATAAAGACATTCATATATAGACTTGTGTTTTCCTAGAATACACATATGTACTGTAGATCATCTCTACAGGGTTTACCGCGAGATTGGTGATAAATGTATGATTGCTGCAGCTGAAACTCATCTGTGCTGCAGATTTCAAAATTCCCAGCATGTCAGTTTATGGTGTGGATTTACTGTGGATTTTGATGTAAATTTGATTCATGCAGATGAATAAACCTTGAACTCAGAATCTGATTAGAACCCTTGTGGCCCAGAGGGTCCTTCGATTAACTTTTTGTTGAGTAATACAGAACGTGTAATTTCATAGCAAGCAGAGGTGCTGTCCTGCAGATAATGCCAACAGTATATAACAATACTCACCAAAGTAATCTACAATAAAAACAGCCATGACATCACAGTAAAGCGGCCTCGGTGATGCCATAAGAGCCTAAGGCTACTGATAATACAACCATCTGCCTCCGTTATGAACGGATCCTGTTGTATTATCTTTAACATAGCCAAGACGGATCCGTCATGAACTCCATTGAAAGTCAATGGGGAGGGATCAGTTTTCTATTGTGTCAGATTGTGTCAGAGAAAACTGATCCGTCCCCGTAGACTTAGGGCTCGTTCACACGACCGTGTAAAGCCCGTGCCCATGCTGTGGACTGCAAATTGCGGTCCGCTAAGCACAGGCACCTGCCGTGTGGCAGCAGCATAGGGATTGCGATCCCATTCACTTGAATGGGTCCGCGATCTCTCCATTCCGCAAAAAGATAGAGCAAGCTCTATATTTTTGCGGTGCGGATGCACGGAATGGAACCTCAGAAAGCGCTCCTTAGTGCTTCCGTAGTGTTCCATGGTTCCGCACCGTTCTGCATCTCTGGATTTGCGGACCCATTGAAATGAATGGATCCGCCTCCGTGATGCGGAATGGCCACGGAATGGGACCCGTGTATTGCGGACCCGCAAATGCGGTACGCAATACAGGCACGGCTTCACACGGTCGTGTGAACGAGCCCTTGCATTGTGGGTCATGATGGATCCATCTTGCTCCGCATTTTAGGACGGAAAGCAAACCACAGCATGCTGCAGTTTGCTCTCCGGTATGAGAACGGAACGGAATGCATTTTGGAGCATTCCGTTCTGTTCAGTTACATTTTGTCCCCATTGACAATGAATGGGGACAAAACGGAAGCATTTTTTTCCGCTATTGAGACCCTATGACGGATCTCAATGCCAGAAAATATTAACTCTAGTGTGAAAGTCGCCTAAGATACAATACTCGAAAACCATGCTAGCTCCTACATGGCCACAAAACAAGGTCACCCACACAGCCTGGAGGGCAGTCTTTTTACTGACTAGCATGACCATGTTAGAAGTATTTCATAGAAAGATGTTGCAGCTTCTGAAATGATCATGTAGCTCAAAAATAAAGAGACCTATAGAGTCCCGTAGCAATAAAAATCTAAAGCAAATATGACTATTTTGGGATAATTTAGCATAAAAAATATTAAAAGGGTTTAAGACATTGGTGGGAGTCCGACACTCAGCACCACCGCCCATCATGAGGTGCCGATGTCTTAGACTGGCAGCCTGGGGCCTACTGAAGGCCCCCGCTCTGTCCTCAGTGTGTGCCCTATCAGACTGCATTTAAAAAATTGTTGTGTATCGCAAAATGATATCAATATTGTCACAGCTCCATAGAAAATAAAATAATAGAAAAAGGTTATGTGCCTTTGGATGCATTCATCTAAAAATGTTTTCTTAAAAAAGAGGGCTTTTATTGTGCAAAAGTAGTAAAACTTAACCCCTTAACTTTTCCACTCACATAGGCATATGAAGACTTTTGTGCTGCAAATTTTAATTTCTAAGGGCTCCATCCTATATTGCTGGTGTGGAATTGGAAATTTCCGCCACAGTTTTATGGGTTTAGTTTTTTGTGGTGTTCACTATGCAGTAAAGCTGAGTTGTGCTCTTCATTCTCCAGGTCAGTACAATTACGGACATACCACATATGTATAGTTTTTCTTGCGTTTTGATACTTAAAAAATAATAATAAATTATGAAAGTATTTTTTTTTACCATCACCATATTCTGACCCTCATATCTTTTTTATAGTTATGTCTATGGAGATGTGTGAGGGCTCATTTTTTGCAGGATGATCTGACTTTTTGATCACTTTTTATTAAATTTTTTTGGCGTTAAAGTGAAGAAAAAACATTTTTATAAATTTTTTTATGTTATTCCATTCACCGTTTGGGATAAGTTTTTTTATATTTTAATAGTATGGGTGTTTTTGCATGCGGCAATGCCCATGATGATTTTTTTATGTTATTTTGTTTTGTGGAAAAGGGGGGTGATTTGAATTTATTTATATTTTTTAGAATGTATTTTTACTTTTTCTTTAGGTCCCCAACTGGACCATAACATGCAATCATCAGATTGCAATTTGTATAGAGTAACTGAATTTTCTCTATGACCTTATACATAGATCACTATTAGGGATGAGCGAATCGACTTCGTATGAAACATCCAAGTTCGATTTGAATAAAACTTTGTCTCAATACTGTACGGAGTGAGCGCTTCGTACATTATTAGAATGTATTGGCTCCGATGAGCCGAAGTTATTACTTCATTGCCTTCATCAAGTCTTTACATTGCCGATTTTTCTCAATCAAGAAAATAATCTCTAATTTGCGAATATATGACGAATATTCTACCAAATATTCGCAAAATATCGCGAATTCGAATATTACCCCTGCCGCTCATCACTAGTCATAATCCTCTAAACAAGCATCATTTATCGTATATTTTAGCTTCATCACTGAAAGCAGAAGATACATCTACAGAAATGGAGAATTTGACTCTGAGGTTAGAAGTCCTCAAAACTTGGCTACAGAGAAATACCGCAGTTTTCCAAATAATTATAACAGGAGCTCGGACTCCAGAGCTGTAAACAAAAAATAACATTTTCATTTTTCAATGTGATCCGGCATTAAGAGAATCCAATATGGCTAGCTCAGCTCGGTGCCGAAGATATAAAGGAAGCGGCAGGCTTGGTAATGATTCATTTCGACCTTGAAAGTTTCTCCTACTCCCCAACAAGCCTGAAATTAACTTTTATTTATCAGCCGTGGCTCAGAGGGACGCCGAAGATCAAATCCGCTCGATTACGGCAGTCAGTGTCATTATAATAAAATAGCTTTTCTCATTTCTGCTTTTGAAAAGACTGACAGCCATCTTCTTCAGCGACATTAAAGCTTTGCTCAGTTAAGGGCGGGTTCGCATTGGCGTTATTGAATTTTGTTGTAGGTTCCGTTTTAACGGAATTCTAGGATGGAATGTATAACGGGAAAAAACTGAACCGTTATTTGGCCCCATAGACATGTATTAGGACAGAGCAAAACGGAATGCCTCTTAAAGGGGTTTTCCCATCGCTAGGATATGCCCCCATTGTCAGATAGGTGCGGGTCCCATCACTGGGACCTGCACCTACACCGAGAGCGGAGCGGGGAAGGTCATGGCCAGAAGATCCCGGGATTCCCCATAGTACTGAATGGGAACACAACGCGCCGGTCCTGTTTATTTCTATAGGGCCGACGGAAAAAGCAGAGTCAGTGCTTGGCTATTTTCGGCAGACCAATAGAAAGAAATGGAGGGCGGCTGCACATGCATAGTGTGCCCTTCACAACTTTCCCACCGCTGGGACCCACACCTATCAGACAATGGGGACATACCCAAGCAATGGGAAAACCCCTTTAAAGGCTTCCGTTTTGCATTCCATCCTAGAATTCCGTTATACAGTCCTGATCAAAAGTTTAAGACCACTTGAAAGATGGCAAAAAATCATATTTAGCATGGCTGGATCTTAACAAGGTTCCAAGTAGAGCTTCAACATGCAACAAGAAGAAATGGGAGTGAGACAAAACATTTTTTGAGCATTCAATTAATTGAAAATAACGATTAAACTGAAACAGGCTGTTTTTTTTAGCTGATCCAAATTTTAGGACCACATGCCTTTAAAAGGCCAAATCTGTGCAAAGATGTGGATTCATTGTCATTTTCTGTCAGGTAGTCACACGTTGTGATGGCAAAGGCAAAAAAAACTTTCCCTTTTTGAACGTGGTCGGGTTGTTGAACTGCATAAGCAGGGTCTCTCAAAGCACGCCATCGCTGCTGAGGTGGGACGCAGTAAAACAGTCATTTGGAATTTCTTAAATGATCCTGAGGGTTATGGAACAAAAAAGTCAAGTGCAAGACCCAAAAAAATTTCATCAGCACTGAGCCGGAGGATCCAATTGGCTGTCCGTCAAAACACTTGACGATCCTCGACCCAAATAAGGCCCTTACTGGTGCTGACTGCAGCCCCATAACCATCAGACGGCATCTGAGACTGAAGGGCTTCAAAAACAAAAAACGTCTTCAAAGACCTCGTCTCCTTGAACACCACAGAACTGCTCGTTTGGACTTTGCAAGAGAGCACCAAACAAGGGACATTCAAAGCTGGAAGAAAGTTTTATTCTCTGATGAGAAAAAATGTAACCTTGATGGTCCTGATGGTTTCCAACGTTACTGGCATGACAAGCAGATCCCACCTGAGATGTTTTCTACGCGCCACAGTGGAGGGGGCGCCATAATGGTCTGGGGTGCTTTTTCCTTCAGTGGAACAATGGAGTTTTAGGAAGTCCCGGGGCGTCATACGGCCGCTGGCCATGTCCAGATGTTGCAGAGAGCATTCCTCATGACGGGAGGCCCTCGTCTGTGTGGTAACAACTGGGTTTTTCAACAGGACAACGCTACAGTACACAATGCCCGCAGGACAAGGGACTTCTTCCAGGAGAATAACATCACTCTTTTGGCCCATCCTGCGTGTTCCCATGATCTAAATCCAATTGAGAACCTTTGGGGATGGATAGCAAGGGAAGTTTAAAAAAATGGACAACAGTTCCAGACAGTAGATTGCCTTCGTGCGGCAGTCTTCACCACTTGGAGAAATGTTTCCACTCACCTCATGGAAACGCTTGCATCAAGCATGCCGAAACAAATTTTTGAAGTGATAAACAATAACGGCGGAGCTACTCATTACTGAAGTTCATGTTTGGAGGTTGGCTTTCTGTTTTTGGGGGGTGTAGGTTTTTTTTGGAGGTGTGGGCCTAAACTTTTGATCAGCTGAAAAACAGCCTTTTTCAGTTTATTTGTTGTTTTCATTAAATTGAATGCTCAAAAAATGTTTTGTCTCACTCCCATTTCTTCTAGTTGCATGTTGAAGCTCTACTTGGAACCTTGTTAAGATCCAGCCATGCTAAATATAATTTTTTGCCATTTTTCAAGTGGTCTTAAACTTTTGATCAGGACTGTATTTACAGAGATAAAACGGAATTCAATAATGCCAATGCAAACCCGCCCTAACTGAGATGTTCTGAAAATGAAGTGCTTCAGTAGGAAAGATGGGTGCAGCAGTCAGTTCTGCATGGACTGCACACAAACATATTAAATAAGAGGTACACATGATCACCCGACTCACTAAACCGAAGAAAATACCCAGGAATTGGTGGGGAACTGGTGTCTAAAATGTCTACAGAGACCCCTTTTAGTAAATATTTTACTAGTAAGACAGGTCAGGGGAAAGGCCTTGCGACTGCATAGCATGCACTTGACCCTACTCTAGAAACAAAGCTTAACTTTATGGTGAAGTGGGAAGAAGAGTTAGGGAGCTCCTGGACGGTCAAGGAGTGGAGGGATGCTTTCCATTGGACGATAGCTACTGCCAAATGCATTAATCACATTGAACAAAATAGGAAAATACAGCTTAGATGGTACTTGACTCCAGCCCGTATAGCTCACATGGATCCTGAATACAGCTCAAACTGCTGGAGGAATTGGGGGGGAAAGGGAAGCTTTTCCCATATGTGGTGGTCGTGCCCTATTATTCTCCCTTTTTGGAGGAAGAATTTTGACCTTATCTCGACAGTGACGGGCTTCCAGATACCCGTCGACCCTCCATTAGCTGTGCTATCCATTGGAATAGGAGATTTACCTCATTCCCATAGACCGGTTATAATGGGCATTCTCTCGGCTGCAAGGAAGCTTATTGCGACCTCCTGGAAGCTGCCCATTACTCCTCAGGTGACTGATGTGATCTCACTGGTTAATCAGTATATGCAACATAAATATATTTATGCAGATTCTTACTCTGAACGCTTAAAAGTTCACAAAAGATGGGATTTGTGGAACTCTTACCCGTTTGCAGCTAAGATTCACTCTCTGGCTTTGTAGTGGCTGATAATGTGGTATACATAGCAGGAGAGAACGGTGGATAGATAACTGTGTAGGAAATAACTATATAGTGGCATGCTAAAGTATAGAATAAATTATATCTTAGAAAAGGATCACAAGTTCTGGATTCAATCTATTACTTTGTTCTTGGATTGACTATATTACAATCTGTTGTATATGTCATTAATATGTTCTGAATATATTAGTGATTGTTGCTGGATTATACAAGTGACATTTATTATCTGATATCCTTATGTTGGATTAACTATGTAACAGCACAATATGAATGTCAAAGTTGTACTTTGCAAATCTTAACATTGTTCTGGTTTTCTTATGCTGAAAAATCAATAAAACTTGAAAGTTTAAAAAAAAAATGTCTACAGGGTAACAGTCGGCACTCCGTTCACTGCTGCTGCGTGGTGCACGTGTCTAGGGTTGGCGTCCCATCTATGTGTGGAGGAAAAAGACCGGTCTTTTTCCTCCATACATCTAAAATGTCTAGTCATAATACTTCTATAATAAATCATACCATGGTGCTATCCATTAATAACTGCCATAACATTGAGAGAAAAACCTAGCAATTGCTGACATGTGCATTGGGCCAGCAGGTGCCATCTCGGTGAATATTACCCAATGTCTAAGCAATTGCTAATTGTCTGCAGGTACATTCAATAGGCCTCTGGTCCAGATGGGCAGGTCTTGCAAGGTTGCACACCACAGCAGGGTGATAGAACAGATGGGCAAGAGCCAGTCATAGCAGAACTTGAAATGTTGCTGAGCACATACCCTAGCAGGACTGTAGATGCAGCAGAGTTGACAATAAAGGGTCAGTGGTATAGAACTGAGGATGTGGCGATAGTAGAACAGCCATGCTAAAGTGTTTGCACAAGTAGATGATGTAGCTACATTAGAGTTGTATAATGGATGAAGTAGAGCTGGAGTACTGGAGCAGGATAACAGATGTGTCAGGGTTGGAGTAGTGGAGTTGAATTGATGTAGCAATGTTGGACATAGCAGAGTCGGATGTGGTGTTACTATTCTTTCACTCTGCTACTGTTTATTATTGCTAACACCAGTGTCATTCTGTGTATTTATTTCCAGGTCCTTCACGAGGGTGCATTGTTTTTACTATCTTGAAACTGTTATCTTCATGTAATATGCCTGGTTCGCCAGCAGGTGGCAGTGTACATGGCAGAGCTATACTTAGACAGAATGGAACTCACTATTTCATCCCCCCCCCCCCCCCCTCTGGGCAGAAGTGCACCAGTCCTGCTAGGGAGGGGCAGCACTTCCAGTCTAGTCTGAACAGGAGAGAAGTAAGGGGGGGGGGGGGGGCACACTGATGCGTTACTATGTCAGCCAGAGCAGCCTAAGCTCTGTTGGTCATGGAAGCAGATGTCTGGAAGCCATAGGGACCAGAGGCAAGCTTTCTTTGGTCACCATAAGAGATATCAGCAAGAGGAATCGGCTGAAAATACGTTTTTACTGAGTTTCAGGAGGGGAATAACAGCCCAAGGCACCCCATCCTAAGATACCAGAACAGACCTAAAGTACAGAAACCAGACTTAAGCAGAGTTTAGCACAGCACAGAGAAAGAAAAAAGTATTTAAGCAAGCCTGTCAATATAGTAGACAAAGAGAGAAAGTAGAGTTATTTAGTTTTCCTGCCAGTTTCTGCCAAAGCCTGCTGGAACCAAGACAAAGCCCGCAAATCTTTGGATGAAAGTTTATTCAAGTAAAGCTGCTGTTGAATTTCACAACAAGGTCTGGACTCAAGTTATTTTTCTTTCATCCCTCAATTATTCCCCTTTTTAATGCTACAGAGCCAAAGCCTGGGGTCCCGCTGCATCCAAGTAGGAGCACTGTGACACATAAAGAGACATATAGGCCGCACCAAACCACTCAGCATTCCACTAAACCTGGGACGCGATAGGGCCCTGGGGGGGGGCGGCGCATTGCAGAAGTGCTAGAGCTGAATTGATGAAACAGAAATGGATGTAGCAGAGCTGGATGTTGCAAAGCTGAGCTGTCACAGCAGATGTTGGACATAGCAAAGTTGGATGTGGCAGAGAGGAGCTGGTGGAGCCGAGTTGCAGCTGCAATTTAGCAGCTTTCATGTAGCAGATTTGGGGGTGAGATGTAGCAGGGTTGATGCAGCAGAGAAATATAATTGGTGGAGCAATGTAGTAGAGTTGGTGTTGTGTGACTGATGGTGGTGGTAGTACAGCAGAAATGAACGGATGCATCAGAGCTTAGCAGTGAAATTGTATCCAAAAACTTAGCAGCGTTGAGAATGAGATGATCATTCACAACAGAAAAGAACAAACTGGTGCCAAAACCAAGTGTAAAAGACATGATATTGTTGCTGCACAACATTCTGCCATGGAAAACTAATATGCAGGAGAAGCAGTAGATCTGGACCAAGAAGGGATGTGTGATAGCACCCAGTACTAGATCTGGGACAGGTTATTGACAGCTCCATTACAAGCCTGCTAACTAGAGATGTCTACATTCTTATGTACATATGTACCTTCAGGATGCAGGACTTTTGTCTCTGCTACAAAAATGATCCCCTGAACAAAAACGGATCCCATTATAGTCTATGAGGCCTGTAGGCTCTATTCGGCTCAATTATGTGCCAAATCTGTCCTTTCCGTTCTTCATCTCCTATAACGGAGCAGAAGAGCGGAAAGGCGAGCACAGATGTGAACAAGCCCTAAGTACAAGTAATACGGCGATTGGGTGGGTACTTACAGTAAATCTACAGAAATTGTGAGTACCTTACGCCAAAGGCCCAACGCGTTTCTCCATTAGGCAATGGTTCATCAGGGCGCAATGAGAAATGCCCTACATACAACAGTGGTGTACAATACACATTACAAAAACATATACCCTATAAGAAATAAGTACATAAACCTGAATAGTGGACACCTGTATTGGTGGCACAGGGTATCAAGAAGCAGATGATTCAGAAAAAGTCCATTGGGGTTATGTTGAAAAAGGAGGTGGCGTACTTCGTGAAAGCCTCAGATGTACTGTCGATATGCAATATAAGATGCGTTTATACGGTATATTGAGATTCCTATCTCTCATTGCCACAGTCATTAAGACGAATGTAGGATGGAAATTGCAGGATGGACAGAGTTGCAGTAAGAAGGATCACAATGTAGGGAATAAGCCTCCTAGGACGCCCACTGTGGAATACCAGGATTCTACAAGATAAGTAAAATTATTTGAGATGTATATTCCTATAGGGTGAAATAAACTAACAATGTCAAGGGGGCCCATTTATTAAGAGCAGCGTTTTAGACGCTGGTCTTAATAAGCCCTAAGCTGGCGGTGACATCGGCCTCTCCATAACTTTGGCGTATCCACTTCCACTTCTAAATGTAAGCCAGCTTCCTAGCTGTCTTACATTTAAACCATTTTCTAAGCCTAAACCAGGCGTAGAAAATGACAAATGAGACGGCGTTCCTGCCCACACCCACTATTTTTAGACCTGGCGTAAGCGAGGAAAAGTCACAGACTGTGGCGCAAAAAACATTTGCTCTGCATTCTGCACCAGAAATTCGCCTAATTTAGGTGTATTTCTGTTTAATAAATGACCAGCTAGATGTTTGTGATGGGATAACAAACCATAGGGCTGTGAGGGTATTGAATGATCCAATTACGAGGTCCATAGGGAGAAAATCAATGGTAATGACGTACCATGGCCGAGAGTGGATAACAAAGAGCGGTGTCCTGGCTATGATATCCGAGTAAATCACTATTAAAGATAAGGCAGAAATGTATTATCTCGTTACAGGTAGTGGAAAACATGGAATTAAGGTAAAATAACTTACAAGAGCACAGATAATGCCTGAGTGCCGACGCCGCAATGTTGAACGTGGCTGGAGGCGTGCATCAGATACAAGTGCCCTGTGAGTGATTTCTAGCCAAGATGGAGGCAAGGGCGGTGTATGTTGTAAAGGAGATAGATAGAAAAGGGCAGTTGTCAGTCATTGTTGAAGGGGGGGGGGGGGGGCAAGGGAAGGGGAGCAGGCAGATGCATGCCAGTTATTTGAAAAAAAGAGAATACAAACCATCCAATTCACTTCTATGGGATGGCTCATTCCTATTCAAGTGTAAAGAAAGGAGTTGTAATTACACCTGCTCACCGCTGCTGTTGCGACAGCAAGCAGATAAACAATGAAGGGAACAGGCACAGCGCTTGACCTTCTCTTCAACCAGTTGATTGGTGGGGGTACCAGGTGTCGGACCCCCGCAATATGATATTGATGACCTATCCTGAGAATAGGTATTACGTCTGATATGGCAGGTAACAGACGTGCGGCGCAGAGAGGAGGGAAGGAGGGTTCTCTTTCACTAGGGAGAGAGAGGAGTGGTGACCCCTAACTCACCTACCACTGGTACCTGGCTGCCCTGATGTCCCTAGATGGGCTGCTCACCCATATTCCGATCACGTGCCTCATCCCTGAAATAAGCCTTAGGTAGTGAGTAGGGCGATGGGAGCACTAGTCCTCACCACTGACACCTAAGGTGACAACAGGGAAAGGAAAAACAACACAAACACCACATACAATCCCCGAAATAGAGACAACAAACAGAAGATAACTGGAGATCCGACAGCACCAGTTCCAACTGTTCCAACAGCTTCACAGCAACTCCACCAAAGGTCAGAATAGAAGATCTGGAAGGAAGGTCCATATCTGGCAATAAGGGAAGTAGAAGGGGAGAATATATAGTAGCTGAGAGTGGCTGACTGAGAACAGCTGAAAGGAAAAGCTACAGATTCCTAAATGGGACAAAAAGGATCGCAAACCTACTTTGAACCTTTCGCCATACAGAAGAGAGTGATGACGTAAACCATTCCTCCTCAGGGATCCCAGAAGGCTCCCACTCACTGAAAGTGCAAAATTGAGGATCAAAACCATGTGCACCAAAAAGTGGTGACTTACCAGTTGATTCTTGATGGCGATTGTTTATAGAAAACTCTGCTAAAGGTAAGTAAGGTGACCATTCCTCCCGATTTTCAGTCACAAAACACCTAAGGTAAGTCTCTAGGTTTTGGTTGATGCCTTCGGTCTGGCTGTTCGACTGCGGATGAAAGGCTGAAGAGAAGGACAAATGTACCCCAAAATAGAACATAAAGCTCTCCAGAATTTAGAAATAAACTGGGTTCCTCGATCCGAAACAATATCGGAAGGGACCCTGTGAAGCTTTACAATTTCACTGATAAAAACCTGAGCCAAGGTTCTAGCATTTGGCAACGCGGGTAAGGCAATGAAATGAACCATTTTACTGAACCTGTCTACTACTACCAGGATAACAGTTTTACCTATAGATACAGGTAGGTCAGTAAAAAAATCCATCGACAGGTGTGTCCACGGTCTGTTGGGAATGACCAGTGGCAACAGAGACCCCACTGGACAAGTATGAGTGACTTTAGCGCGTGCACAGGTTGTACAGGTGCACAAAATCAACTACATCCTGGTGCAATCTTGGCCACCAAAATGACGAGACAATAGCTCCGAGGTTGCCCTACTACCAGGGTGCCCATTGAGTGCAGAGTTATGATGTTCTTTTAATATTTCAAGGCGTAAATTCAAAGGCACAAACAACTTTCCTGGGGGAGAGAAGACCGGTGCATCCCCCTGAGCCTCCAACACCATCTCCTCCAGGTCTGAGTGTAACCAGTGGCGTAGCTACAGGGGTCGCAGCGGTCGCAATTGCGACCGGGCCCCTGAGCCAGGGGGGCCCACGGCCCCCCCACTGCCTCCTATTCAAAATCCAGGCCAGGGCCCGCCCCGGGGGCAGTGCGCACGGCGCAGCGCAGGCTGTTGGCGGCTCACGTGTCTGTCATGTCAGAGGGGGCGGCCGCAACATTGAGTGAGGTCTGACTGAGTGAGGAGGAGCCGGAGGTGTGGTTTCCGCGCATCTCCGGCTCTCAGTCAGATCAGACACTCAGATCGCAGGCGGCAGTGAGGACGCTGGCGGCGAGGTGTGTTTGAGACTGTCTAACTGGTGACAGTTGGAGGCCCCTGTTTTCCAGGACGCTGCATACGTTATACTCATCAGACCTGACTGAAATGGCATCAACATTATTAGCTAAGTACATGCACGTCTAGCTTGCAAACAGGCATCTTTGCCTTTGTCATACAGCTTTACTTATATTGATTTCCTCCGAATCCACTGTCCAATTAATAGCAGCTGAAAGTTCATGCATATGATATGACCTTCCATTACCGCCCCAAACATATGTGTTTCCTGCAGGTATTGATTTACTGAGGATGTTCTGGAAATAAATCACTTACGGTATGTGCACCATTGAAGGCTACATGAGCGGCCATGATAAAGTCTAAGTAGAACCTTCTGTTGGTTTTCAAAACCAGTTGCTCTATTAAAATAATGGCAACATTATTTATGCCATATACATGGTACAGGGCAAAATGGATAGCATAAAAATTAAGGGTACTTTCACACTTTTTGCGTTTTTCTTTTCCGGCATAGAGTTCCGTCACAGGGGCTCTATACCGGAAAAGAACTGATCAGGCATATCCCCATGCATTCTGAGTGGAGAGTAATCCGTTCAGTTTGCATCAGGATGTCTGCAGTTCAGTCGTTTTGACTGATCAGGCAAAAGAGAAAACCGCAGCATGCTACGGTTTTCTCTCCGGCGAAAAAAACTGAAGACTTGCCTGAACGCCGGATCCGGCATTTTTTCCCATAGGAATGTATTAGCGCCGGATCTGGCATTCATAATACTGGAATGCCGGATCCGTCGTTCCGGCATGCGCATGTGCAGATCGGTAAAAATGAGAAAAAATTTACAAGACGGATCCGTCGGTCCGCATGACAAGCGGAGAGACGGATCCGTCCTTGCAATGCATTTGTGAGACTGATCCGCATCCGGATCCGTCTCACAAATGCTTTCAGTCAGCGGCAGATTGGCGGATCCGGCGGCCAGTTCCGACGACAGAACTGCCTGCCGGATCAGACTGCCGCAAGTGTGAAAGTAGCCTTAGCCTGCTCAATTCCTGATGAAAGTGAGACCCAAGTCAGGCTTATCCATCACGGTTCACCATTCCATTTTAGAAACAGGGGCACCATAGGAATCACGAAGGTAGGGTGAGCGCCAACAGCCAAAGCTAAAGGCAGAGGTGTAGCTATAGGAGGTGCAGAGGTAGCAGTCGCTCTGGGCCCAGGAGCCTGAGGGGGCCCAAAGACCCTGATGCCGTATAAGAAGACACCAGTATTATAGAAAGTGCGTGCTGGTTGTTACACCTCTTTCTGAAGGGAAGGGGTTAGGTGGAAAATTTGGCATGGGGGGTGCTGCTTCTACTTTTGCCTCAGGCAGCATAAAGGCTATGTGCTTCTCTGCCCCTGGCCACACAGCGCTTAGGGAAGGGGGGGGGGGGCCCAAGCTGGACTCTTGCACCAGGGCCCATGAGCCTTTAGCTACGCCCCTGAGTGTAACACAGAGACAATCACCCCCTTTTGTATAATTGGCACTGGATTGTCAACATTACCCCCTCCAGGAAAACTTTGTGATAACGCCTCAGCTTTGGTATTTTTTGCCCCCGAACTAGAGGTGATAACAAAATTAAACCTGGTAAAAAACAAAGACCACCTAGCTTGTCTAGGGGTAAGATGTTTAGCAGACTCAAGGTATAACAGGTTTTTATGACGGGATGAGCTGCCCCCTCCAAAAAGCGACACCATTCCTCAAACGCTAATTTAATAGCTAAAGGTTCCCTGTTGCCTATATCAATTCTTCTCAGCTGCCGACAATTTCTTAGAAAAGAAAGCACAAGGACGCCATTTACTTGGAGATGGACCCTGGGACATACAGCCCCCACCTCCGATGCATCAACCTCCACAATAAAAAGTAGAGAAATATCAGGCTGGATCAGTATGGGTGCCAAGGTGAAACTCTCCTTCAAAGAGGAAAAAGCTAGTTTAGCAGACCATTTAGAAAAATCAGTCCCCTTCTTAGTCATGTCAGTAAGGGGTTTGACAATCACCGAATAGTTCTGAATTAATTTTCCATAGAAATTGGCAAAACCCCAAAAACGCTGCAGAGCTTTTAGGTTGTCAGGAAGATTCCATTTTAGGATTGCGCGGACCTTCTCTGGATCCATACGGAACCCTGAAGCTGATAGCAGATACCCCAGGAATTGTGCATCCTGTACGGTGAACCGACATTTCTCCAATTTAGCATATAACTTCTGCAACACCTGCCTGACATGTACTTGGTGTGTCACGAGATTGGGTGAATAGATCAAAATATCGTCAAGATATATCACCACAAATCTGCCGATAAGATGACAAAAGATATCGTTGACAAAGTGTTAAAAAACAGCAGGAGCATTAGTCAGGCCAAATGAAATGACCAGGTTTTAATAATGCCCCTCAGGAGTGTTAAATGCTGTCTTCCACTCACCCCCCTCTTTAATGTGAATCAGATTATAGGCTCCCCTTAAATCCATTTTGGAAAACCATTTTGCACCCGCAATCTGATTAAAAAGGTTGGGAATGAGAGGAAGAGGATAGGGGTCTCGGATAGTTATCCTATTTAGTTCACCAAAATCGAGGCAAGGACTTTCTTCTTGACAAAGAAGAACCCTGCATCCACGGATGAAAAGGAGGGTCTGATATGTCCTTTAGCCAGACTTTTGGCAGGTGCAGCACTATGAAGTGCCTTTTGCGCTGTGGCATTAGAAGAATTTTGATATCTATGACTTTTAGTCTAACCAGACTGTCTATTACTCAGTAATTCCTCTAGAGCTGCTCTATGGAAAAAGTAGGTTTAAAGAGCACACCAAATGCTTGAAATAACTTCTTTATTAACTTCAACTTTTCTTCATATAACACTGCCGCATCCACAGCAGATTGTCAATGTACATACCACGTGTTGAAAAGATATCACAAAATGGCGGAATGCATAAGATGGTGGTTCAACTGTTCAATCTTGTCATTCAACATAAAATGGTGGATATATTTCTCTCTTCAGTATATGTACTGTCACTTTAAGTTATTTAAGCACTTTCTGATCTCTTTGAGAGGTATATCTGAGATTTGCTTGGTTTGCAGTATACAGTTAACAGTAACTATTTGCAGATTGGTTGCGTATGCTTTGGTATGGTTGCAATTTGTATGGTTTGTTAAGTAGTTCCCAGTTTGCAACTGTAGCTTGCATTTTGTAGTTTTCAATTGGTGGAACTGTAAGTAAACACACATATAACTGGGTCTGTATACAGTTCTAATTACTATATTAACAACAGGAACATTATATAACTGTTTTAAATACCTATTTTGGCCTCTCCTGCTTCCATAAAAACACAGCTCTCAGTGGAGTAAATCTCTTCAGCTCCTGTCTCTGGTGAATAATGATTCTAGCAGCAGGAGCTGGGGGGATTCCCAGACAGGCTGTGCGTGAGGCTGGCTTTGATTGGTGAACACTCTTGCTGTGTGAGAAGCTGGCTGTGATTGGTCTAGACTTCTTCCCAGCAACAACAGATTAACACTATGCTTTCTAATGTTTCTGCTGTGTCACTGAGCTTACCTTACATTACAAAATGAATCTTAAATGCATATTATCTTTTTCTGCTTCTGTGAACACAAAATATAACAGCTATATGATATCTAAAACATGATGTGACAGTAAATAACTCTGCTTTTGTCTTTAACACATAAACATAGGAACTGTATTAAGGCTATTTGCAGGTCTAGCTGTATACACATATAAGCTATACTAGAAACCTAAGACAGGTCTTAGCTGGCCAGCTACAAGACTCTCGGAAATATAATCCTTCATGGCTTGTCTTTCAGGGCCAGAAAAATTATATAACCTTAGTTAACTTTGCTCCAGGGAGCAGGTTAACCGGGCAATCATACGGACGATGGGGTGGTAACTCTTTACACCCCTTCTCAGAGAAAACATCTTCATTGGACACAAATGCTGGTAAGGTTGTAATGGAGGTGGCTGAGCAACTGCTACTTAAAGGGTTTCTACTACTTCGTTTTCACATAATTAGCTTTCAGACACTAGCGATCCGCTAGTGTCTGCTCTGCCAAACAATCCTAATATAATAGCTTTTGGGGCAGCCGTTTCGCTAAAAAAAGAACTTATATTGATATGCTAATGACCCTCTAGGTGCTATGGGGGCGTCATTAGCACCTAGAGGATCGGTCTACCTTCACAAAATGCCTCCAATATCTACCTGGCCTGCCAATCAACAGGATTGTGCGCAACCAACCAGGGAAGACCTAATACCATAGTAATAGGAAGACCTTCAAGGACATAGCAAGAAATAAACTCATTATGGAGGACCCCCACCCTAAGATGTATGTTATGTACAATGTGTGTCAGGTTCCCCTGAGTAAGAGGAGCTGAGTCGATAGCGAATATGGGGATAGATCTAAGTAACGGACTAAAAGAAATACCCAGAGTCCAAGCGAATCGGGCACCCACCAAAGTGACCTCCGCCCCACTGTCTAAGAAACCAGAAATCGTCTCAGTTTAATTACCCAAAACTATCATAGCTGGCAAAACAAGTTGAGACGTTTCTTATGGTGGAGATGTATACACCCAGGTTGTCATCCTCCGCACAACCTGGGGTCAGTAGTTCCGGCAGTTGTTTCTTTTTGGGTACAGATGGACAAGCTCCAATGAAATGACCCCTCCAATCACAGAAAAAACAAACCCCAGACTTACAGCGAGCCCCAGGAGGACCACCCTGATGAGTGGTTCCCCTAGTTGCATAGGTTTGTCTGATTCAGAACAAACTGACTCCTGCATGAGAAAAGTCTCTGGAGGACAAGAACTTCTCAGCCTATCCCTAAGGCGTCTATCAATTCTTATAGATAGCGACATAGCGGCCTCAAGTGATATAGGAGTCTCATACAGCGCAAGCACATCTTTTACTTTTTCTGACTACCCCTTTTAAAACTGGCTTCTGAGAGCTGGGTCATACCACTTAGTATCCGTAGCCCACTTTTGAAACTCGGAACAATAAACCTCCGCTGACCGATCTCCCTGCTGAAGCTGCCGTAATCTAGACTCAGCTAGGGAGACTCGGTCAGTCATCGTATATGAGACGGAGCACCTTAAAATAGTCATCTACTGACCCAAGGGCCTGGATACCAGCTGGTAACGAAAAAGCCCAGGATTGATGATCCCCTTGAAGGGAGATAACAATCCCCACCCATTGTTCCTCATTACCTGAGGAATTTGGGCGCAGCCTGAAATATAATTTACAGGCTTCACGGAACACCACAAATTTGTCTCTCCCTCCAGAAAATCGGTCAGAGAGAGCAACCTTAGGTTCCGGATTGACCTGGTTACCCAAAGCAACCACTGAGCTCGAGGTCTGCTGCTGCTGCTGAAGAACTGACGCCCTCAATTCTGTTACTTCAAGAGACAGACCTTGCAACTGCTTTGCCAAAGCAGCAATACGATCCATAGTGGATCTAAAAAAAAAAGTTTTTGTTTTTCTTTCAAAATAAGGGCCAGATATAATATCACATCTGATATGGCAGGTAACAGGCGTGCGGTGCAGACTGGAGGGAAGGTGGGTACCCTTTCACTAGGGAGAGGGAGGAGTGACCCCTAACTTACCTAGCACTGGCACCTGGCTGCCCTGACTTCCCTTGACGGGCTGCTGACTCGTACACCAATAACGTGCCTCGTCTCTGGCTTACCCTGAAATAAACCTAGGTAGGGAATGGGGCGATGGGAGCACTAGTCCTCACTACTGACACCTAGGGTAACAACAGGGAAAGGACAAACAGCACAAACACCATATACAATCCCCAAAGGGAGACAACAAACAGGAGAACAACATGGGAGAATCGGAGATCCAACAGCTCCAGTTCCAACTGTTCCAACAGCTCCACAGCAACTCCAACTCCACTGAAGGTCAGAATAGAAAATCTGGAAGAAAAGTCTATATCTGGCAACAAGGGAAGCAGAAAGGGAGAATATATAGTAGATAGGAGTGGCTGGCTGAGAACAGCTGAAAGGAAAAGCTACTGATTCCTAAATGGGACAAAAAGGATTGCAAACCTAAGCAGGAAAACCTGGACCGGAATCAACTCCCATAATTAGGTCATGGAGCAATCCCTTGAAACCGAGCGAGTAGCCACCTGCTGTGACCCTCTGACCCCAGGCACAACAGGGTCAGCGATAGTTTGTGACATCCTCGTGACAATAGGCCATCAATAAAATTAACATGGACAACTCTTTTAAGGAATCTACCCATAGACTCACTCCTTCACACATCCTGTAAAGTCCAAGAAAACTACCCAGGGGATGCTAAACTCAAAAGAGCGGGCAAACCCTTAATAAGGGATATATAATGGAAAGCTCCATCCATGCTGGAAACCAACTCATGATGGTAATAAGTAAACATAAGCAAATAGAGATTACATACACAACATAATCGTGTGGATAATAAATATAGGAAAACCACATGAAGATCAAGAATGAAGATTTACAGGAAAACAGAGTCAAGGCAAGTGCTGAAGCTCAGGCAAGGGATGTCTGAGATACGTGGACATTATGAATAAGAGCGATAGATTGTGAGGACAGATGAAGAGCTGCATATATCCACATGTAGAATAATTCCCTCTCCGCAGAGCTCTGCGCTGATTGTAAACTACAACTTTATTGGTCATTAATTGTGCGGCTTTGCTTCATCAGCACCACTGGGATGTGCTTGTATTGTGCTGCCTTGTTTGCTTGTTAGAGATTTATTTGCCCTTTAAAACTTCTTGTAAAATCAAGATATCCGCCTACAATGCTGCAGCTACTGTACACTAGGGTTATCAGTAAGAGACACTGCTGCTGCTTGTACATTAATAAGATGGTGTTAAAGAGCTCTGCAAAGAAGTAGGAAATACTGTAGTGTCAGGCAGCTGCCGCAAGGTCCACCATATATTATTCATGCACTCCAGGAATTTGTATGATCCAAATCAAAGCCAAAATTTTAACATAACGATTGTCTATTGCCCCACAGGGTACAATTTTGGGTGTTGGAATATAAGAAAGAGTGGCGCTTGAAATAGTTTAGACCAAGTCTCATTAAAGGGGCTTTGCCAATGAGACAGAACTTTACAGAATACAGTCAGGTTACTGTGACGCACAGAGGACTGACCCCCACTTGGGTTGCTAGAGCCGGACGTTGGTGCACTTAAAAGGGTTGTGTCATGTCAGCTATTAACATTTATTAAAGGGGTTGTCCGGGACCAAATGTTTAAAAAAAAAACACATTTACTCACAAGGTACATCTACATAAAGGTGCCGCCATATATTTTCTGCTATTTTCGCCAACTCATTGTTCATATATCTGTTTATCTTTTGCTAACTTCCGGCTGCACTGCCCTGTGGGTCTGGCGCAGCATCAGGTGGTTACAGCTGTCTCTTTGCTCCGCTGTAACCCCGCCCCCTCATCAATATTCACCTCAATTCATTCTAAAGCTCATTGGACTGGAGGGGCGGGGCTTAGAAGGATGTCAAAGGGCGAGGCTTATCGGGTTGTCAAGGTGCGGGGCTTAGCTGGATGTCAATATTCACCTCCATTCATTCTAAAGTTCCTTGCCCGGTGACGTCACCGAACTGGAGGGGCAGGGCTTAGCACAATGTTGGCCAGCCTAGTTACCGCCCCTCAATCCACTCTGCATAAATTTCTTATGCTGCCAGTGACGTCACCGGGCCCCCTGAGCAGCGGAAAAGGAAGCTTTGCTTGCCTGCAAGGGACCCGGTAAGTCAATGAGGAGAAGAAAACAGTAACTTCCGGCCATGAACTTCAAAGATGAAAACAGGGCTGCAGAAATCTGTGCCAAAGGTACTACATGCTTGTATGTAATGTGTATGCCACACTTGTACTATTAGAGTAATGTCCCCAATCCCGGACAACCCCTTTAAGTACAGAAAGTTAATACCAGGCACTTCCTAATATATTGTGATTATCCATGACGTTGGTAATGGTTACCGGTCCGCCATCTTACCACACCAATTATTACCTTTCACTACCCACCTCTCAAATAAAGACTTAGACAACATAGTGGATTTTATCGGCCACAGCAACCGTTTTATTCAAAACATACAAAAATATAAATAACACAAACGATGAAGTAAGGTCCTCGGAACCTACATAACTGATTAACTTAAATTCCCCTGCGGGGAACTCCACCTTGCCTCCAGCCATTGATCACCAGCTCAGAGACACCAACTGATGGACCCCTCAAATCCGCCACCAACCAAGGGAGTCCAGCCCCAACCATCGAGCCCTCTTATCCTCAGCAAACAGGCAACTCCGAGGACCTCCCACCGCCACAGCTGTCGCGACAAAACAGCACAAGCCTCCCCACAATCCAACCCCCTCCGCACCGGAATCTTTGGGATGTGCTGGAGAAGGCTTTGCGCAGCAGTCAGACTCTACCATCATCAATGCAAGATCTTGGTGAAAAATGTATGCAACACTGGATGGAAATAAATCTTGTGACATTGCAGAAGCTTATCGAAACAATGCCACAGCGAATGTGTGCCGTAATCAAAGCTAAAGGCGGGCCAACAAAATATTTTTGGTGGCGACTTTTTTTGGATGGGCAGTGTAGAAGTGATTGGCAGTGATTGGCGGTGTGCCTCAGTACTGGCAAGTAATGGCTCGGGAAACAAACCCTATATTCGGGACGGTTTATAGAATTATGATATATATTATGCAGCTGCCAGGCATGAAGAGCAGGCTAATTACACCAGCCCCATGTGCATTGTTCACAGTCCTATTTATTTAACTGGATTACTGCCAATTCATAGGAAGGAGCACGGGACTCGAAGGATCCTGCAACCACTTACCTTTGGCTCTATTAAAAGGTGAATTCATATAAAAAAATAAATATATTAAACTACAGTAGTAGTCATGTTTGCACGGCTAAAAAAAAAGGGTGTGGTTGGGGGTGTGACAGGCAACTCCGAGGACCTCCCACCGCCACAGCTGTCGCGACAAAACAGCACAAGCCTCCCCACAATCCAACCCCCTCCGCACCGGAAAACAAAAAGGGGAGGGTCGGCAGGGGATTGTCCCCTTCAGTACCCAAAATGGCATCTCACTCTCCTACTGCAACCTTTTTTAACCCTAACAACCCCCTCAGTCAGTCTGCCCCACCTCCCCATTTAAATCCACCACTCATGATCCGACATGCTTCCCTTAACCACCCCCCGTCATGGTGGCCTCCCTCAAAAGCTTCGCCTCCAGTCCGGCCTTACTTCTTGATTCCTTGGCTGGCTGGCTTCATTTTTCCATCACATTATACACTGATTGTTTCCATGGTTACGACCACCCTGCAATCCAGCAGTGGTGGCTGTGCTTTCACACTATAGGAAAAAGCACTGGTCTATGTACACTCCCACTGTCCCAGCTGCCAGAGAGGCCGGCACTTTTTCCTATATTGTACAAGCACGACCACTACAGATGGATTGCAGGTGGTCATAACCATGGAAATGAGCAGTGTATAATGTGACAAAAAAATGAATCCAGCCAGCAAAGGCGGCAATATGGACAATAACAATACATTAGTAAGTGCCTTGTATTAACTTTCTTTACATGATGAATGCTATTTGCTGCAGTGAGACAACCCCTTTAAGAACTAATTAGCATTTTTTTCTAAACAAGTCTTTGTCAAAATGCTACAACAGATGGGGGAGAATGGGTATGGTTTTAATTAGTGATGAGCGAAGCAGGCTTCAGATGCTACATCCGAAGTTGCATTGCTCAAAACTTTGGATTAATGCTCTACGGAGATTCGTTTCAGTACAGCATTAAAATGTATGGCCTCCAATGAGGCGGTTAGTTATTCGCGAAGTACCACTTTTAGTACTATATTTTATGCTCAATTGTAGCAATATCCAGACAGATTGACTTTATACTGTTATTATGAGTGTAACTAAAATCCTTATTTAGGACACACGCTGAATTTTTTGTAATATGCCCTAAGCCCCTGTCCATAATTTTGTCGTTCTCAATAGAATCCCCCCCTCCCCCGCCCCCCATATTTCTAATGGTGGCATTGATTTTCCCTATGGCATACAGGACTTCTTACTAAAAGGCATCCTGAAAATGTCCTTTCCATCTTTGGCGCTGACGCTCATACACTCACCATCTGCGGCATGTTCACCACCAGGGAATCTACACTGCCTGTCCAAAAAAAAAGTCGCCACCTGGATTTAACTAAGCAAATAGTTATGAGCCTCCTATTAGATAATTACTGCATGGGCGATTATCTTCCAGCTGGCAACAAGTTATTTAACCCCAACTGGTGCAATGAGTTGCTTCTCATTTCTTAAACAACCATGTCGAAAGACCATTCTCGTGGTCGTGGAAAAGATGTTAGTCTGTTTGAGGAGGGTCAAATCATTGGCATGCATCAAGCAGAGAAAACATCTAAGGAGATTGCAGAAACTACTAAAATTGTGTTAAGAACTGTCAAACGCATTATTAAAAACTGGAAGGATAGTGGGGACCCATCGTATTCGAGGAAGAAATGTGGTGGGAAAAAAATTCTGAATGATCGTGATCGGCGATCACTTAAACGTTTGGTGAAATCAAATCGAAGAAAAACAACAGTAGAACTCAGGGCTATGTTAAATAGTGAAAGTAAGAGCATTTCCACACGCACAATGCGAAGGGAACTCAAGGCATTGGGACTGAACAGCTGTGTAGTCGTAAGAAAACCACAAATTAGTGAGGCAAACCAGAAAAAAAGGCTTCAATTTGATAGGGAGCATAAAGATTGGACTCTGGAGCAATGGGAGAAGGTCATGTGGTCTGATGAGTCCAGATTTTATCCTGTTCCAGAGTGATAGGCGCATCAGGGTAAGAAGAGAGGCAGATGAAGTGATGCACTCATCATGCCTAGTGCCTACTGTACAAGCCTGTGGGGGCAGTGCTATGATCTGGGGTTGCTGCAGTTGGTCAGGTCTAGGTTCAGCAACAGTATGTGCTCCAAGAATGAGGTCAGCTGACTACCTGAACATACTGAACGACCAGGTTATTCCATCAATGGATTTGTTCTTTCCTGATGGCACGGGCATATTCCAAGATGACAATGCCGATTCAACGGGCTCAAATTGTGAAAGAGTGGTTCAGGGAGCATGAGACATCATTGTCACACATGGATTGGCCACCACAGAGTCCAGACCTTAACCCCATTGAGAATCTTTGGGATGTGCTGGAGAAGGCTTTGCGTAGCAGTCAGACTCTACTATCATCAATGCAAGATCCTGGTGAAAAATTAATGCAACACTGGATGGAAATAAATCTTGTGACATTGCAGAAGCTTATCGAAACAATGCCACAGCGAATGTGTGCCGTAATCAAAGCTAAAGGCGGGCCAACAAAATATTTTTGGTGGCGACTTTTTTTTGGATGGGCAGTGTAGAAGTGATTGGCAGTGATTGGCGGTGTGCCTCAGTACTGGCAGGTAATGGCTCGGGAAACAAACCCTATATTCGGGACGGTTTATAGAATTATGATATATATTATGCAGCTGCCAGGCATGAAGAGCAGGCTAATTACACCAGCCCCATGTGCATTGTTCACAGTCCTATTTATTTAACTGGATTACGCCAATCCATAGGAAGGAGCACGGGACTCGAAGGATCCTGCAACCACTTACCTTTGGCTCTATTAAAAGGTGAATTCATATAAAAAAATATATATATTAAACTACAGTAGTGCTGCCCCTATTCCCAATAAAAAATACTGGTCATGTTTACACGGCTAAAAAAAAAGGGTGTGGTTGGGGGTGTGACTTAACACAGGGGGTTTTTAGTTTAACAAAAAAAAGAATCCTTTTCCTGTCATAAAATATGTTTTATTTTATACTATATTTTACTCATTTTTACATTATATTGTGTACCCCCAAGTATAATGCCCTCTCATATGCCCCCACACAGCATAATGCCCTCTTATATGCCCCCACACAGTATAATGCTCTCTTATATGCCCCCACACAGTATAATGCCCTCTTATATGCCCACATACAGTATAATGCCTCCTTATATGGCCCACACAGTATGATGCCCTCTTATATGGCCCCACACAGTATGTTGCCTTCTTATATGCCCCCACACAGTGTAATGCCCTCTTATATGCCCACATACAGTATAATGCCTTCTTATATGCCCCACACAGTATGATGCCCTCTTATATGGCCCCACACAGTATGTTGCCTTCTTATATGCCCCCACAGAGTATGTTGCCCTCTTATATGCCCCCATGCAGTATACTGCTAGCTTATATGCACCCACACAGTGTAATGCCCTCTTATATGCCCACATACAGTATGATGCATCCTGATATGCCCCCACACAGTATAATGCCCTCTTATATAGCCCCACACAGTATAATGCCTCCTGATATGCCCCCCTACAGTAGAATGCCTCCTGACATGCCTCCCACACGGTATAATGCCTCCTGATATGCCCCTCTACAGTATAATGCCTCCTGATATGCCCCCTACAGTATAATGCCTCCTGATATGCCCCCTACAGTATAATGCCTCCTGATATACCCCCACACAGTATAATGCCTCCTGATATACCCCCACACAGTATAATACTCTCTTATATTCCCCCCACACAGTATATTGCCCTCTTAAATGCCCCTCATGTAGTGTAGTGTCCCTTAATGTGTCATCTCACAATAGAAATGCCCCCTTATAATTCTCTAATACATTATTATATTTCCCCATTATGTTCCCTGCACAGTTTATTGCCCCCATATGTGCCACCATTCAGTATAATGCCCCATTATATGCCCCCTCTGCAGTTTAATATCATATTATGTGCCTCCTAACAACATGATGCCCCCATATTGCCTCCTAACAGTATAATGCCCCCATATGTGCCTCCAATACAGTATGATGCCCCTTTATGTCGCCCTATGCAATATAATGCTTTATTATGTGCCCCCTCACACAGTAGAACAGCTGACTATATGCCCCATCCAGTATAATACCCCAATATGTACCCTCAAAGTGGATACATTCCCACTGTGAACAAAGCAGATCTCTAAATGCAGATCTGCTCCGGTGTGTCCAGTTGTTATGAAGTCACTGTCCTGAGGATGCAGATGCCACGGTAAACTTTTTAACCGGCAGAGATAGTTGGCGACCAAACGAATGCACTACTAATACCTTAAAAACGAGGGTTTGGAAACATTTTTCCGATGCAAACAATGAAAAGGCATTGAAAGCCTCTGCGGTTTCTCGTCATTTTTTTGATGTCCACAGGAGTGATTTATCTTTTTTCACATTCACCGCGTCTCTACTCAGCGTGACATGCCGAAAGCCTTGTGGCCATTGTGGTTCTCTGATTGAGCTGGTAAGGGGGAGATTCCCCGTGTGGTGTTTCTTTTCAGTTGACAGCTCTCTCATGTGTATGGCCAACTTAAGGGTAAACCGATGACATCTCATCTAACAGGATGCTATAATGTGATAAGGATACAAAGGCAATAAAATAATTCCGGAGCAACTACATGGAAATGTTCCTCTGTTATTCCTCCTAGAAATGTAAGGTTGAGTTGTTAAAAGGGTTTCCTGACGATACAATAAGTTCTTCATAAGTTTCCAAGTGTCATTCAATTATCTTTAAGGCCCTGTTACGTGGAACAATGATCAGAAATTAAGTTTTGTATGGATATCTCTACTTCAATGCAGATTCCACTTTTTTCCCCCCTCTGTGTGCCAGTGATGTGTATGCAGCCGATCACTGACTGGCTCAGTACATAAGCTAAACCAGTCCCCTTCTTAATCATGAGTGATGCAGAGACAGACAAAGGGGTTTAGCTAATGAACTGAGACAGACAGACAGCCCACCGTCCAGGACATCGCAGAAACAGAGAGGGGGCAGAAGGACAGAGGAAGCTCCACTTCAATAACAGAGAAACACAAATTGCAAAGTAAAAAAAAAAAGACATGTCCGTCCTCTTTATATGAATTTTTGGTGCCAAAATGTTCAGCTTGGTGCATCTAGGTTTAGAGAAGTTCTCAGCATGTACCCTGACAAGGGGTGTGGCTTTGTGGACAAGGGGCGTGGCCTTGTATGCAATATTTTGTGACAAAATTGCTAAACAAATCTGGTCTAAAATTCTGTCTCAAACAAAGTTTATATACAGTCAGAGAAAAGGGTCCATCCCTCCCTTACATTTATCATCCAGCCTGAGCCCCTGTGATACATGTGGTGCAGGTCTAGACAGCCTAAATTTAGTAAATCTGCCCCATAGTTCAGAGCAGAAGACTAGATGCATGAACCTGACAGTGAAGGGCTGGTCTTAATGGGACACTTCTGCTAGAAAGGGGTATTTCTAAGCTCAATATTAATAGAAAACAATTTATTTTAGAATATGTTTTTAGTTTGAGCAGTACTAATCCAATGAAAATGAAATACTAAATTTTGGCCCAGATTCATTAATGCATACCTCCCAAGCGTCCTGGATCTGGAGGGACAGTCCCGGTATGTCCCGCTCTCAGCTATGGACACAAAGACAGCTGACTGTAATGGTGAAGCAGGGAACCGTCTGCTCCCCGCTTCACCATTCAGCTGCCGGTGCTCCCAGCAGCAGCATTATATCTGTCACACATCACGCTGCTGGTCTGTGTAGGAGGAGCGGTGGAATCAGCCCCTGTGCTCCTCCTACGCAGCAAGCGCAATGTGTGACAGTATCTGGCAGCTGAGCTGTGATCATCAGAGGAACTAGGTGAGTATTTACAGGTTGTTGTTTTTTTTATTCCTGTTAGGGGGCACATATCTGGGCATAACTTGTGTGAGTGGGCACATCTAGGAAGAACTACTGTGAGAGGGCGCATATCTGCCCATAACTACTGTGAGGGGCCACATGTCTGGCCATAACTACTGTGAGGGGGCACATATCTGGCCATAACTACTGTGAGGGGGCACATATCTGGCCATAACTACTGTGAGGGGGCACATATCTGGGCATAACTACTGTGAGGGGGCACATATCTGGGCATAACTACTGTGAGGGGGCACATATCTCGGCATAACTACTGTGAGGGGGCACATATCTGGGCATAACTACTGTGAGGGGGCACATATCTGGCCATAACTACTGTGAGTGGGCACATCTCGGGCATAAATACTATGAGAGGGCGCAAATATGGCCATAACTACTTTGAGGGGGCACATATCTGGCCATAACTACTGTGAGAGGACACATGTGAGCATTACAGCTGTAAAGGGACACATCTGGGCATAACTAATGTGAAGGGCGCACAATGTGGATATTACTACTATTAAGGGGGCAGAATGTGGGCATAACTACTGTGAAGGGGCACAATGTGGGCATTACTGCTGTGAAGGGGGCACAGTGTGGGCATTACTACTGTGTGCTGGCACAAAGTAGAATAATTACCATACAGGGGCGGGGACTGTGTGTGTATAGTTATGTTTTGGGCAGGCTTAGAGGCGTGGCCTAGTATGAAAAAAATTGCACACCAAACATATTATTTCTCTTTGTGTTTTTCAAAAGTTGGGAGGTATGCTAATGTGTCTGTGCCAAAAGTGGCGCAGTTTGGTGCAATCTGGTGCATTAGGGATTCTATACTTTTTTTTTCAAAAATGCTTGATGAAGGAGTAGGGCTTAGCTCAAATGGGGTGGGGTCTCATGGGAAAGCGGCAGGGCATAGGATGTGCCCCAATTCTAGTGTAAAAATCTGTCTCAAATTAAGCCAACAGGAAGTAGAATACATGGAGTCACTCCAAGAAATATCCAGAAAACCATCCACTAGATTTTTGTAAAAAAGAAAATGACTTAGAATATTCATATATAGGGTATTAATATGTGATGACATTTGATGCAGTGTCCCTTTAAGTTGAATAGTGCCCTATGCAGTACAGTATCTTGTATTACCACATTCCTCATATGGTGTACCATATACAGTGCTCATATAATACAGTCATACATGGGTCACACAACACTGCTTGACAGTTTCCTAAATAACGCTACACCACTAATAAAGTCCTAGCCCTCCATAGATTGGTGCATATACAGTCATGGACGTAAATGTTGGCAAATGAAGTATTTCTCACAGAAAAGTATTGCAGTAACACATGTTTTGCTATACACATGTTTAATACCTTTGTGTGTATTGGAACAAAACCAAAAAAGGGAGGAAAAAAAGCAAATTGGACATAATGTCACACCAAACTCCAAAAATGGAGGTACCCTTATTGGCACCCTTAACTTAATATTTGGTTGCATACCCTTTGGAAAAAAATTACTGAAATCAGTCGCTTCTTATAGCCATCAGTAAGCTTCTGACACCTCTCAACCGGAATTTTGGACCACTCTTCCTTAGCAAACTGCTCCAGGTCTTTCTTATTGGAAGGGCTCCTTTTCCCAACAGCAATTTTGAAGGGTCTCTCCACAGGTGTTCAATGGGATTTAGATCTGGACTCATTGTTGGCTACTTCAGAACTCTCCAGCGCTTTGTTGCCATCCATTTCTGGGTGCTTTTTGACGTATGTTTGGGGTCATTGTTCTGCTGGAAGACCCAAGATCTCGGACCAAACCCAGCTTTCTGACACTGGGCTCTACAGTGCGACCCAAAATCCGTTGGCAATCCTCAGATTTCATGATGCCTTGCACACATTCAAGGCACCCAGTGCTAGAGGCAGCAAAACAACCCCAAAACATCAATAAACCTCCACCATATTTCACTGTAGGTACTGTGTTCTTTTCTTTCTCGGCCTCATTCCGTTTTCGGTAAACAGTAGAATGATGTGCTTTACCAAAAATATCTATCTTGGTCTCATCTGTCCACAAGATGTTTTCCCAGAAGGATTTTGGCTTACTCAAGTTCATTTTTGCAAAGTGTAGTCTTGCTTTTTTATGTCTCTGTGTCAGCAGTGGGGTCCTCCTGGCTCTCCTGCCATAGCGTTTCATTTCATTTTAATGTCGACTGATAGTTTGCGCTGACACTGATGCTCCCTGAGCCTGCAGGACAGCTTGAATATCTTTGGAACTTGTTTGGGGCTGCTTATTCACCATCCGGACTATCCTGCGTTGACACCTTTCATCAATTTTTCTCTTCCGTCCACGCCCAGGGAGATTAGCTACAGCGCCACGGGTTGCAAACTTCTTGATAATGTTGCACACTGTGGACAAAGGCAAATCTAGATCTCTGGAGATGGACTTGTAACCTTGAGATTGTTGATATTTTTCCACAATTTTGGTTCTCAAGTCCTCAGACAGTTCTCTTCTCCTCTTTCTGTTGTCCATGCTTAGTGTGGCGCACACATACACACAATGCAAAGACTAAGTGAACTTCTCTCCTTTTTATCTGCTTTCATGCGTGATTTTTATATTGTCCACAACAGTTACTTGCCCCAGGTGACTTTGAAGGAGCATCACATGCTTGAAACAATCTTAATATATCCACAATTTTGAAAGGGTGCTAATAATTTTGGCCAGCCCATTTTTGGAGTTTGGTGTGACATTATGTCCAATTTGCTTTTTTTCCTCCCTTTTTTGGTTTTGTTCCAATACACACAAAGGAAATAAACATGTGTATAGCAAAACATGTGTTACTGCAATACTTTTCTGTAAGAAATACTTCATTTTCATGAAAAATTTCAGGATACCAACATTTACGGCCATGACTGTATGTGGCCCAGGCCATCAAGGCCAGTGATGTCCCCTTCGGTAGAAACAGGTGATCTTCCTTGTGTGACCCCATAATTCACAAATCTCTAAGGCCCGGGGGTCACACGTGGACTAGTCATTGGTTGAGTAAGACAGTGCTCCTTTACACCCCAATATTTGCGTCAGGTGGGCCCCTCAGCAAGTTTCAAATCAGACCTTGACCCAGCAGGTGCCAATGGGGCTGATCTCCCGATTCCGATCATGGAGTGGTGTCCCCATGCCTTTAATGCATTTTTTTTACTACAGTGTTACTACACAAAGGAAAGGGTTGCATGCTCAAAAACCAGTAACATCTGAGACGCCAGGGGCGCACATAAAAATGTCAGAAAACAATGGTGGAGCTCTTTAATAATGCAGGACTGGTGTGAACCTGTGTATAAATACAGTAGCTGCAAATATTCTTATCTACGCTAAGCTTTGATATTGCCGCTTATCATGTAGAATAATCTTTCATTATTGGGACGGACTTATCACCTGGTGCGAATGGAAAATCATTGTGTGACTGGAAAAAACAAGTTGTGATTTGCCCAAAGTACTTCTTTTTTTTCTGCTGCCTGTGGTTTTTACTTGTTTGATGCACATAAAAAAGATGAATTATACAATTAAAAATAATTATATATCCTCATATATTTCCTAAAATGTACACGTCTGACAAAATGTGGATGTAAAGCTTCACACACTAAAATCAGAACCTTTAGTAAAAAATTAAATAAAAAATCATCTAAATTTTGTGAATTAATTCTAAAATTCAACTTTTGTGTGATTTGACCCGGTGAATCACGGGGGGAGAGAGAAAACTGAGGCAGAGACAGAGGGGGGACAGAAGGGGATAGATAGAGACAGAGAGAGAAAGAGAGGAAGTGAGAGGGAGAGGTAGACATAGAGACAGAGATAGTAAGAGATAGAGATGAGAGAGAGGGAGGGGGAGAGGTAAACATAGAGACAGAGCGTGAGACAGAGATAGTAAGAGATAGAGATGAGAGAGGGGGAGGGGGAAACATAAACATAGAGACAGAGAGTGAGACAGAGATAGTAAGAGATAGAGATGAGAGAGAGGGAGGGGGAGAGGTAGACATAGAGACAGAGCGTGAGACAGATAGAGATGAGAGAGGAAGTGAGGGGGAGAGGTAGACATAGAGACAGAGAGTGAGACAGAGATAGTAAGAGATAGAGATGAGAAAGAGGGAGGGGGAGAGGTAGACATAGAGACAGAGCGTGAGTCAGATAGAGATGAGAGAGGAAGTGAGGGGGAGAGGTAGACATAGAGACAGAGCGTGAGTCAGATAGAGATGAGAGAGGAAGTGAGGGGGAGAGGTAGACATAGAGACAGAGCGTGAGACAGAGATAGTAAGAGATAGAGATGAGAGAGAGGGAGGGGGAAACATAAACATAGAGACAGAGAGTGAGACAGAGATAGTAAGAGATAGAGATGAGAGAGAGGGAGGGGGAGAGGTAGACATAGAGACAGAGCGTGAGTCAGATAGAGATGAGAGAGGAAGTGAGGGGGAGAGGTAGACATAGAGACAGAGCGTGAGACAGAGATAGTAAGAGATAGAGATGAGAGAGAGGGAGGGGGAGAGGTAGACATAGAGACAGAGCGTGAGTCAGATAGAGATGAGAGAGGAAGTGAGGGGGAGAGGTAGACATAAAGACAGAGCGTGAGACAGAGATAGTAAGAGATAGAGATGAGAGAGAGGGAGGGGGAGAGGTAGACATAGAGACAGTGCGTGAGACAGAGATAGTAAGAGATAGAGATGAGAGAGGGAGGGAGGGAGGAAGGCAGGGGAAGCGATAGAGAGACAGAGAAAGAGGGGAAATAAGAAGGGTAGAGGAAGAGAGATGAGAGAGAGAGAGAGGGAGGGGGAAGGTAGAGGGTGGAGGGCAGGGGAGAGATAGACAAAAAGAGAGAGATGGAGATGAGAGAGAGGGAGGAGAAAGGCAGAAGAGAGACAGATATAGCAAGAGACAGAGATAGGAGGGGGAGAGACAGAGTAAGGCCTCATGCACACAAACGTATTTTGTTTCCGTGTCCATTCAGGTTTTTTTGCGGATAGGATGCGGACCCATTCATTTCAATGGGTCCGCAAAAAATGCGGACAGCACACCGTGTGCTTACAAAGGAAGATGGCTTCGGCAGCATGTAGCAGTATCAAAACTTCTTTATTTGTACCTCCAGACACAAATGGCAACGTTTCGACTGTTCACCAGTCTTTGTCAAGCCTAATAACATCAGTGTTGGTAGGCATATAAATACCCCCCATAATAAAAGACACGCCCCACATTAAATCAACAAAGCTAATCATTGTAATGGAATAAATCTGTACAAGTTGTTACTTACTGAAGCCGGCATGGCCTCCATCCTCATCATGTGCGCCACAGCGTGTTGTTTTCTCCACTGCGCAGCCGCGGCTCGCCGGCTACACATGCCGGAAGTGTCATCAGTCACCATGGCTACGGCCGGCACTGACGTCTCCGACCAATAGGCAGCCAGAAGAGAGCACTGTCGTCATCATCTGCGCGACGCTCACGTGACACCCCATATGGTGCGCACAACCGTGCGTCAATCTCATGGGTCACATGGGTGGCGCAGCCAATGGAGACATAGTGCAAATACCGGAGCCATGGTAACCCCAGACGCCGTGCCCTGCGCAACTTACCCTAAAGTAATGTGCATGATCCATATGATAACATGTACCCAATCAATGCACATAGGTGGCTGGATGAATATTGTCAGATCAAAATCACAATAATGATCGCCACATTCTCCCTAGCTGATGCACATATCAAACGGAGGTGGAGACCATGTCCAGCATCGCATATCACAATCGTTATATATAGTACATTTTCCAAAATAACACCCATCAGACAATACAAGGCATTATATCATACAATTATAGCAATCTCTATGTTAGGGATGTTTTATCACATATAAAAAATTAATTATGAAAAATTAATTAATGATGTCCCTATACTGAAGAGGACTATCAAACGACCCACATCAGTCGATAGATGTAACGTTAAACTCCAAGTTTAACCCATAAGGTTGAAGGGATCTGAGGGTATGGATCCACTTAAGTTCCTTTTTCCTCAGAATCGCCTTCCTGTCACCACCCCTTCTCAGATACCCAACGCTGTCAATTACTCGAAATCTTAGTTGATTAATAGCATGTTTACAATCAATAAAGTGTTTAGCAACCGGTTTGTCAATGGCTCCTGTTCTGATAGTACTCTTATGCTTATTAATTCTTTCCCTCAGTTCCATTGTGGTTTCACCCACATATATTAGGCTACATGGACACTGTATCATGTAAACCACATCTGTGGATTTGCATGTGAAGTGTCCCTTGATCTTAAACCGTTTACCACTATAGGGATGAGTAAAACCATCACCTCTCATGATGCAACTGCAGTTGCAGCAGGAGAGGCAAGGGACATAGGGGGTAAGGATGTAGACAAACAGAAAAGACTGGCACCACTTAGGAATGGTAATTTCCCTTGCCTCTCCTGCTGCAACTGCAGTTGCATCATGAGAGGTGATGGTTTTACTCATCCCTATAGTGGTAAACGGTTTAAGATCAAGGGACACTTCACATGCAAATCCACAGATGTGGTTTACATGATACAGTGTCCATGTAGCCTAATATATGTGGGTGAAACCACAATGGAACTGAGGGAAAGAATTAATAAGCATAAGAGTACTATCAGAACAGGAGCCATTGACAAACCGGTTGCTAAACACTTTATTGATTGTAAACATGCTATTAATCAACTAAGATTTCGAGTAATTGACAGCGTTGGGTATCTGAGAAGGGGTGGTGACAGGAAGGCGATTCTGAGGAAAAAGGAACTTAAGTGGATCCATACCCTCAGATCCCTTCAACCTTATGGGTTAAACTTGGAGTTTAACGTTACATCTATCGACTGATGTGGGTCGTTTGATAGTCCTCTTCAGTATAGGGACATCATTAATTAATTTTTCATAATTAATTTTTTATATGTGATAAAACATCCCTAACATAGAGATTGCTATAATTGTATGATATAATGCCTTGTATTGTCTGATGGGTGTTATTTTGGAAAATGTACTATATATAACGATTGTGATATGCGATGCTGGACATGGTCTCCACCTCCGTTTGATATGTGCATCAGCTAGGGAGAATGTGGCGATCATTATTGTGATTTTGATCTGACAATATTCATCCAGCCACCTATGTGCATTGATTGGGTACATGTTATCATATGGATCATGCACATTACTTTAGGGTAAGTTGCGCAGGGCACGGCGTCTGGGGTTACCATGGCTCCGGTATTTGCACTATGTCTCCATTGGCTGCGCCACCCATGTGACCCATGAGATTGACGCACGGTTGTGCGCACCATATGGGGTGTCACGTGAGCGTCGCGCAGATGATGACGACAGTGCTCTCTTCTGGCTGCCTATTGGTCGGAGACGTCAGTGCCGGCCGTAGCCATGGTGACTGATGACACTTCCGGCATGTGTAGCCGGCGAGCCGCGGCTGCGCAGTGGAGAAAACAACACGCTGTGGCGCACATGATGAGGATGGAGGCCATGCCGGCTTCAGTAAGTAACAACTTGTACAGATTTATTCCATTACAATGATTAGCTTTGTTGATTTAATGTGGGGCGTGTCTTTTATTATGGGGGGTATTTATATGCCTACCAACACTGATGTTATTAGGCTTGACAAAGACTGGTGAACAGTCGAAATGTTGCCATTTGTGTCTGGAGGTACAAATAAAGAAGTTTTGATACTGCTACATGCTGCCGAAGCCATCTTCCTTTGTATACACGTATTCTAAGGCCTGATGGATCAAGGGCCTACGGCTAGGCTGCTGCATTGATCAACGCATTATCTTGAGACCGTAAGGTGCTGCTTCTACATTTTTCAAGCACACCGTGTGCTGTCCGCATCAGTATGTCTGTTCCATAGCCCCGCAAAAAAAATAGAACATGTCCTATTCTTGTCCGTTTTAATCATTGTTACAATGGATCCACAAAAAAAGAAAAACGGATGGCATACGGATGGCATATGTTTTTTTTTTTGCGGATCTGCAATTTGCGAACCGCAAAACACATACGGTCGTGTGCATGTAGCCTTAGGGTCCATTCACATGTCCGTAGAATGGGTCCGCACCCGTTCCGCAATTCTGCAGAACGAGTGCGGACCCATTCATTCTCAATGGGGATGGAAAGGAAAAAGACAAATAGCGGACAAGAATAGGCATTTCTATAGGGGTGCAGGCCGGTGGATTGCGGATGCGCAATTTGCGGATCCGCAATACACTACGGACGTGTGAATGGACCCTTATTAAGGCCTTCAATAATACGGAAACGGATCTGCAAAAAACGGATGATATACGGAAACCATTCCGTATGTCATCAGCAATTTGCGGATACATTGACTTGAATGGGGCTACGGACCATTCTGTGCGGACAACAGTAGCACAAGCTTCATATTTTTGCGGACTTGAAATGCGGAAACACGGATGCGGACACCCATAGGAATAAATTAATGGATCCGCATCTATTCCGCAAAATGCGGAATGGATGCGGATCGTAAACGGATAAAATTATACGGTCGTGTGAATGTACCCTTAGGCCTCTTGCACACAAACATTTTTTTTCCGTTTACATATCGTTTTTTGCATTTAGTATACAGACCGTATACAGAACCATTGATTTCAATGGATCCACAAAAAAAACTGAAGATACTCCATATGACTTCCGTTCCTGTATTTCCGTTTTTCCGTTCAAATTTAGAACATGTCCTATTATTGTCCGCATAACGGACAAGGATAGTACTGTTCTATTAGGGGCCAGCTGTTCCGTTCCGCAAAAAACAGAATGCACACGGAAGTCATCCATATTTTTTGCGGATCCATTTTTTGCGGATCGCAAAATACTGAAAAAGCCATACGGTCGTTTGCAAGAGGCCTTAGAGAGAAAGAGGAAGAGAGGGAAAAGAAAGAGATAGACAGGTATGAGACAGAGAGAGGGAAGGAAGGGGAGAAGAAGAGGTAGAGACAGAGATGGCCGTAAAGTCCCAGCCTGAGGCTAGGGTTCCACAGGAACTTTTGGTTGGGCAGTGAGTGTGGTACAATCTGTGCATTACTGTGCACACCCTCAGTGTTTTCCTAATGGGAAAAAGTTACACAATGACTACTGCCATGCGATTTCACCACAATCACTGCACTCGCGCGGAGTCCTTGCCCAACAAGCTGTGTATCTGTGTGCACAGCACTGGATGGCAGCACACATCTTGTCTGACAGTCTATGTAGTATCCACACTGGATTTCTGGAAGGCACTGACAATGACGGCTCAGTTCAGTAACTGCAAGCAGAGATTTTGAAATCCAACTTTGATACATATAGTATATTAGAAAACTGCTGAAGTTTCATCATACAATGAATAAGCTTAAAGGGATTTTCTGGTTTCCATTTACATCCTTTCAAATAATAATGTATGACGGTAGAGGTAAGGGAGAAGTGCATCATAAAGTGCCACATACAGGAAGGAAACAAACCAGAGTGATTGGTTTACATGGTGAAAATGGGTCAGGAAAGTCCAAAATGAAAAAAAAATAAAAGAATGGGGATATATATGAGGTAAGCAACTACATAGTAACAACTAAAAATCCCTTTAATTTTTGCAAAACACCAGAAAATACCATAAAAGGGCCAGAGTAAATCCAGGGGCACAACTGCCATTACACTTCTGTCTGTTCTATACTGTATTTGGGGCTGATAATGATATATGACACTACTATACATACATACATATATGTGCAGTCAAAACATGCATATTCAGCAGAGCTATATGTGAATATTAGGCCAGGGTCACCCCGCGGTCTAGATTTCATAGATAGGGCAGACCTCTAGACAGCGAGTCTTTAAAGGGTTTCTACCACTTAGGTGTCACATATTTGGCTGTCAGACACTAGCGATCCGCTAGTGTCTGCTCTGGCCAACCATCCTAATATAATTGCTTTTGGGGCGGTGGTTTGGCTAAAAAAACAACTTTTATTAATATGCTAATGAGCCTCTAGGTGCTATGGGGGCGTCATTAGCACCTAGAGGCTCCGTCTACCTTCAGAAACTGCCGCCGCCGAGCGCGTCCCTCCAGCCCGCCCATCTCCTCCTGAATGCGATCCTCGTATGTATTCTGCGCATGCGCAGTGAATGTCTGACCGCTTCCTTGCTCAGACATCTCCACTGCGCCTGCGCGATGACGCCATAGTGCTCCGAGGAACAGGCGCAGTAGAGATGTCTGAGCAGGGAAGCTGTCAGACATTTACTGCGCATGCGCAGAATACATACGAGGATCGCATTCAGGAGGAGATGGGCGGGCTGGAGGGACGCGCTGGGGGCGGCAGTTTCTAAAGGTAGACGGAGCCTCTAGGTGCTAATGACGCCCCCATAGCACCTAGAGGCTCATTAGCATATTAATAAAAGTTGTTTTTTTAGCCAAACCACCGCCCCAAAAGCAATTATATTAGGATGGTTGGCCAGAGCAGACACTAGCGGATCGCTAGTGTCTGACAGCCAAATATGTGACACCTAAGTGGTAGAAACCCTTTAAGTGCACCATAATTATCACAGTGTGCAGTGATGGGAGGGCGCATGTTCTGCCCAGAAGAATTTAAAGGGATTTTGTCACCTCTTTTTACCCTATAGAGATGCGGACATGCACGGCTAGATCTCCGCTAGCATGTCCGCAATATACCTGTCCCATATCTCTGAGTGGTTTTATTGAGTGTAAAAAATTATTTTTTACCATGTGCTTCAGTGTTATGCAAATGTTACAGTACATGCTATTCTATACGTTCTACTTTACATGTTATTTGTATTCTTGTAGTTTTACCGCACACTTGTACAATCTCTCACTCACGCGCATCGCGCAGAGAGCACAACCTGTTGACCAATAAACAAGTTAGACTACAAAGAACAGTCCTCTTATTTGGAAGACAGGAATGGTTTATGCTGAATGTCGGACCGCACACTGTGTGAACGTGTATGAAGGCAGAACAGTAAAACAGATGCTGGTCACCAGCGATAGTGGATCTGACTATATGGAGCTGCCCTTACACACGCGGTCCTGCATATAAGATTGCAGCGGCTGCCATACAGTCACAAGAAGTGAGAGTGCAACCCCCAGCAAGTGCAGCACGATCCAGACCACGCTGAAGTCCGTTCCTACCTAGACTGAGTCTTCACAGAGACGTTAAGCAGCCAGCAAAAGGCACACAATGTCCGCTAGCCAGGCATCATCATACAGGACCAGCTTGTATTAGTAGTTCGGAGACAGCACACCAAAGACAGCAAGTAGCTTTGTATTCATCCTTATTTTACCAGTGGTATAATCTCATAACATTTATTGCTTATAGCAACGTTTCGGGCCCAGTTCGGTGCCCTTTGTCAAGCCGTGAGGCCGGTCATAATGTTTCCAGTGAGATTGTACCACTGGTAAAATAAAAATTGAATACAAAGCTACTTGCTGTCTTTGGTGTGCTGTCTCCGAACTACTAATACAAGCTACTCATTAACTCCTCGGGTGGAAGGAATCTGTCAGGAGACGTGCACCCACAAAAGCCACTTGACAAAACTTGTGCTGAGGTTTCACAGTGATCAGATCATACAGGACCAGGTCACGAGCAAGATACTCTAGCAAGTCCTCAATAAAAGAAAAGGCTGCTCTCTCCCATGCAGAAGCTGAGGCTGCAAAAGTAAGGTCTTCCTTTGCCGCACAAGAGATGCGATAACTAAAGAAAGAGACAGCATGCCTGCAAGCATCACTGAAAAAGGAGAGAGCTTGCCTGCAAGCATCACTGGAAAAATTTGCAGCAGAGAAAGAAGCGGCAGCCGCAGTAGCCAAAGCAGAGTTCCTAGAAGCCTTGGAGTTCCCCAAATCCGAGAAACACAGCAAAGTACTTGTACCAGACCTAGATTAACAAGATCCAGCACAGCGCGTCTTAAAATATGTCCATCAGTATCCCAAGACAGATGAAAACTTTGATCCAGTATATCAGCCAGATTATACAGAGTGCCAAAGATCCTACCTTGAACCACAGTACCTCAAGCAGGGTGGTATGCGACAAAGCGATACTGACCTCAACTACCGCCCTGCAAAATGAAAGCTACAGCCTTCGCTTCGACTTAAAGGGACAACATTCGCGTCAGAACGGTATTATACAGACTTCGCTAAGCCAGAAACCCCTAAAAGGTATGGTAATACACCACACATGCAGCATATCACACCGGGTAGTATTGGCGCTAACCAGGTTGCAAAGGACTTTGCTAAGTTCTTTGCTAAACGGGAGCTGGTTACCAAAGGATTTATAAAGTTCACCGGTCTCCCCGAGAACTACAGGGCATGGTGAGCTCCTTCCAGAATGCCATAAGGGACTTAGATCTTTCCTGCAGTGAGGAGTTAGATCTCTTGGTAAAGTGGCTTGGAAGCTAGTCTGCTGAACACGGCAAAAGAATCAGAGACATTAACATAAACTATCCAGGCAAAGTCTTAAAGATGGTGTGGGAAAGACATGATAAGTGTTATGGGTCAATAGAAGCTATAGAAAATAGGAGTTACCAGAAGCTCAGGGAACTCAGTGACTTGTTGATAGAGGTACAGGTTGCTCAGGCAGAAGGAGATCTACCAGGGCTAGCATTCCTGGACACCCCTACAGGGTGTTTGTAGACTTTGTTACTCAACAGGCGAGAATTAGAATTGATCCCAGTTTTGACTTTACTCTGTCATGTCCCACTACTCCTGGTGTCAAACTTCATAAAACACCAGTGGCAGTCCACAAAACTAATGTTGCCTCCACAGGTTCTTCTTACAGGAAGTTTAAGTCTTCTCAAGAAGAGAACATAACCAAAGATCTTACCAAACAATGCACCCTACACAAGAAACCACATTCTCTACTAAAATGCAGAGCCTTCAGGGAGAAGTCTTTAGAGGACCGCAAATAATTCCTCAAAGAAAACAACATCTGCTTCAGATGCTGCACTACAACATCACACTTCGCCAGGATCAGTAAGGTCAGTGTGACATGCACAGGATGCTGTAGCACAAAACACAACACGCTTTACACCATGGACCACCCTCTCAGGTATCATCCCAAGCAGAGGAGCATTATGGAAAGCAGATAGACACCGACATAGGTACCCAAGTAGTCACTTCTCACTGTACAGAGATCTGTAACGGACTCGCAGGAGGGAAGTCCTGCTCAAAAAGCTGCCTTGTCAGAGTTTATCTGGTCGCCCACCGAGATAAGGCGATCAACGTATATGCAATCTTAGATGATTAAAGCAACAGGTCTTTAGCTAAATCCACCTTCTTCGACACTTTCAACATCGTAGGGCCCGGTTCTCCCTACTCCTTAAGGACATGTGCAGGTACCGTTGAGACGGCGGGGAGGAAAGCAACTTGGTACAATGTAGAGGCCATGGATGGTCATTTCTTTACCTTCATGGAAAGAATATTCCAGAATAATCATGCAGAAATGTCATCCACACTCCAAGACTCCGAGGAGTGTTGGTACTTACCCATAGAGGTGGCCTTGCGGTTGTTTTGCGACAAACTTTGCTCGTTCACGGTTCGTCGAACAAGCAAACATATGGCATATTGTTTTGCATTGTGCCGAACTTTGCCTCATGACACATCCATCAGGTGGGACAGGACAGCCAATTGAGACATTTCAGCACATGGACATACCCCCTACCCTATAAATAAACCTGATCTGGCAGCCATTTTACATTCTGTTTCTTGCCAGTGTAGGGAGAGGTTGCTGTATGGAGCAGGGACAGACTGTTAGGGACACCCAACGCTAGCTAATAGGGCCACAAAAGTCCTTATAAGGACTGGTGATGGGTGTGATATACTTATAATATATTTTCTATCATAGAAAGTATATTATAGTGCATTTGTATTGTGCAGCAGTTGTGTGCGGTTCTGCTGCGATACTGCAGCTAGACAGAGGGACAAACGCTATTGGAATAACTAATTGCAACTGTTGTGATATACCTGTTGCCCCCCCAAAAAATAATGATTGAGGGGTGTGATATACCTATAATATACCTTCTAACATAGAAAGTATAATATAGTGCATTTATATTGTGCAGCAGTTGTGTGCGGTTCTGCTGAGATACCGCAGCTAGATAGAGGGACAAACGGTATTGAAATAACTAATTGCAACTGGTGTGATATACCTATTGCCCCCCCCCCCAAAAAAAAACCTGATTGAGGGGTGTGATATACCTATAATATACATTCTAACATAGAAAGTATATTATAGTGTATTTGTATTGTGCAGCAGTTGTGTGCGGTTCTGCTGAGATACCGCAGCTAGATAGAGGGACAAATGCTATTGGATTAACTAATTGCAACTGGTGTGATATACTTGTTGCCCCCCAAAAAATAATGATTGAGGGGTGTGATATACCTATAATATACCTTCTAACATAGAAAGTATAATATAGTGCATTTATATTGTGCAGCAGTTGTGTGCGGTTCTGCTGAGATACCGCAGCTAGATAGAGGGACAAACGGTATTGAAATAACTAATTGCAACTGGTGTGATAAACCTGTTGCCCCCCAAAAAATAATGATTGAGGGGTGTGATATACCTATAATATACCTTCTAACATAGAAAGTATAATATAGTGCATTTATATTGTGCAGCAGTTGTGTGCGGTTCTGCTGAGATACCACAGCTAGATAGAGGGACAAACGGTATTGAAATAACTAATTGCAACTGGTGTGATATACCTGTTGCCCCCCAATAAAACTGATTACGGGATGCTATATCCCTGCTTCTACAAAATACTAATTAAGAGGTTGATATACCAGCTTCCACAAAATATTGATTGAGGCCTGCAATACACCGGCTTCCACCAAATATTGATTAAGGGGTTTAATATGCCGGCTTCCAGCAAATATTCATTAAGGGGTTCTATATACTTTTTTCCACAAAATACTGATAGAGGGGATTGATATACCGGCTTCCACCAAATATTGATTGAGGCCTGCGATACACCAGCTTCCACCAAATATTGATTGAGGCCTGCGATACACCAGCTTCCACCAAATATTGATAGAGAGGATTAATATACCGGTTTCAAGCAAATACTCATTAAGGGGTTCTATATACCTGTTTCCACAAAATACTGATAGAGGGGATTGAAATGTCGGCTTCCACCAACTATTGATTGAGGCCTGCGATACACCGTCTTCCACAAATACTTCTCTTCGATAGGGACTTTGTCACAAGGTCATTTTGAAAATGAAAGGCAGAGGAAGAGGCAGGTTATTCCAAAGGGGTGTTAGGGGTCGGGCAGGTGCACCAAGTGGGAACTTGGAGAAGGTGCGTGCGATTACGTCAAAGGATGCACCAGAGTTGGTTGAGTGGCTCACTCAATCTTCCGCTTCTGCACCCTCCTTATCCTCTGTATCAGCACCCTCCTCACTCTCTGCTGTGTGCACCCCCAAAGACACCACTGCCACCACCATAGCCCTTCCACTTGAGTCAGAGGAATTATTTTCCCATCCATTCCCAGACCTTACAGATGCGCAGCCATTCTTGGAATCGGATCAGGAAGGGATGGTAGCAACTGCCTCCACCCAGCGGTCTGACGGCAGTACCCAGATCAGCCCAAGGACGGAGGTCCCAGATGTTGCTGCCTACTCCGAGATCTCCAATGTCAGTGGTGGTGAAGGTGACGATGATAACGTGTCGATGGGTGTCACGTGGGTGCCCACAAGAGAGGAAGAGGAGGGAAGTTCATAGGGAGAGACAGAGCAGCAGATAGGGGGTAGAAGGAGGAGAAGCAGGCAGAACTCGCAGTGCACAGGAGGCAAAAAGCAGACTGCAAATGTATCTGGAGCAAGCCTTCAACCATGCATGCTCACATCTGGTGCTCCCAGGACGCTGGCAAATGGCTCTGCAGTGTAGGCTTTTTTTTAACATGTCAGCTGCTGACAATAGTGTTGCCATCTGCGGCCTGTGCTGTCAACGCATAAGAGGCGGTAAGCCCAACACTCACCTAGGGACGACCGCCTTAAGAAGGCACCTGGCCTCCCATCACTGATCCCAGTGGGAGCAACACCGTCAGAACCCACAAAGCCACACTCCCAGCGCTCCATGTCCTGCCTCTTCTCCTTTCTCCTCCCATTAGTCCTCCACTCCACCTTCCCTCATGCCGTCATCGCGTTCATCTGGCAAAAGGCAGGCTTCCGTGGTCCAAATGTTCGAACTGAAAAAGTTGATGACGTCGGATAACCCTCTTGCCCAACGGCAAACTGCTGACTTGTCGGAACTGCTAGCCCGCCAACTACTGCCATATAGACTGGTGGAATCAGAGGCCTTTCGAAAATTTGTGGCCATTGGCACACCACAATGGAAGGTCCCTGGAAGGAATTATTTCTCCCATAAGGGCATCATAGAGCTATATGGCCACGTTCAGCGGAAAGTGAATGTATCTCTGGCACACAGCGTCGGTGCCAAGATACATCTGACCACAGATAAGTGGTCTAGCAAACACAGGCAGGGAAGGTAAATACCTTTTACTGCCCACTGGGTGAACCTTCTGACGGCTGTAAAGAATGCAACCCATGGCACCCATGTGGATTTGGTGTTACCGCCATGGATTGCATGCAGGCCTGCCTCTTCTTCTCCTCCTCCTACCCCATACTTCATCTCCTCCTCAGTAATAATATAGGTTGGCTCACAGTATTTTTGCATAAAAGTTTTATTAGTACACTAAATATTAAAAATTAGCTAGCTTTGTGCCATCATATCAGCATACATACATGAATAAATGTGTACAAATAGGTTAATATGTGCGGAGCTCACGCACAAACCTAGATGATTGGAGTACTCCTAAGAATAGGACCAAATAACTACAGTGAGGCTGCGAGAGATATTCACTTAAATTGAACCGCTTGAATGTCCAGGACATAGGTATCAATTTGCCAGATAGTTGAAACAAAAGTTGCAGAACGTCCTTGCTGTAATTGCCACAGGAAAGGTTCTCTATTCAAGTGTCCTGTAACAAATCATAACCGCACTTGTTTGGCGATGTTCCACTTACTGTTTGCTTGTGGAGCAAGACTTCAGACCCGCTCGCTCAGTGTGGTTTTGCACATGTATATATATATAATGCGACAGCAAGATATATGTTGCAATAAATCTGTGAATAACCATTGTTTATATTGTGGAGGTATTGATTGAGGCTGAGCAATCAGTCCAGTCCACAATCCAACCCATATTTTATATTAAACCCAAAAGGGTATTTAAAGTCATGTTTTGTGGCTGCATTTAGCATTCTGTGATTATCTACTGAGGAAGGAACTTGTTTCCGAAACGCGTCTAGTGTGTATAGAGACCAAGGCTACCGGTGCGGTTTTTATAAAACAAGCGAGAAGAGGACTTTCTTCAATTTCCAACTTTTCAACTTTTGCAAGCATTTGAAGACGTCCCAGACCGCTAGTAAGGTTCTGCATTTACCAACTATCCCCAAAGTGGATTAAAAACCTGGGACATTATATTCAACATTACTGCAAACTTAAGGCAAAATCCTGTTGTATCCACTGCCGCTGGCCTGACAGGTTCAGGCAATTACTAGCTCAGCTCAGCCAGCTTCCGTGGGCTTGACGGCTTCAGGCGTCTGCGTCATTAACCAGCGATCGACTATCTGGCTGGACACGTGGGATGCTGAGAGAGTGAGACGCTGAGCGAGCGGGTCTGAAGTCTTGCTCCACAAGCAAACAGTAAGTGGAACATCGCCAAACAAGTGCGGTTATGATTTGTTACAGGACACTTGAATAGAGAACCTTTCCTGTGGCAATTACAGCAAGGACGTTCTGCAACTTTTGTTTCAACTATCTGGCAAATTGATACTTATGTCCTGGACATTCAAGCGGTTCAATTTAAGTGAATATCTCTCGCAGCCTCACTGTAGTTATTTGGTCCTATTCTTAGGAGTACTCCAATCATCTAGGTTTGTGCGTGAGCTCCGCACGTATTAACCTATTTGTACACATTTATTCATGTATGTATGCTGATATGATGGCACAAAGCTAGCTAATTTTTTATATTTAGTGTACTAATAAAACTTTTATGCAAAAATACTGTGAGCCAACCTATATTATTACTGATTTATTTCTTCTTTTCAGTTGGTAACTGAAAAGCTGTGCTACAGTAGTTTGCTGGTTGAGCCTTTTCTAAATATTTGATAATAGTTTCATCTCCTCCTCGTCTGACTCCTCCTTTTTCACTGCTACCGCCTCTCCTGCTGAACTCCCCAAGTCCCCAGAACCTATTCGACGTGCCAGGTGAGACGTTGTCATACTGTGATGTGGCTGTTGTGCCTGGAAGCTAAGAGGCACACTGGTCCTGCACTGCTTTCAGCTCTGAGGTCACAGGCAGAGGAATTTCCACCCAAAGAGTAACAGTTGTGGATACCAATCCTACCGTGCATGCAAGAAGAGGGCTGTTTGAAGATGTGTTGGTCACTTTAGATATGAGATCATTCTTGCAGCCAACCCATCGAAAACCGCCCTCCGGATCCAGCCTCAGCGAATGCCTAGACCGACAGGGGTCCAACTACATCGGGTTAACGGTCGATGTGGACTTTCTGAGAAGCGAGAAACCCCTGGACTACTGGTTGTGCAGGCTTGACCTGTGGCCAGAGCTGGCACAATTTGCCATGGAACTCTTGGCTTGCCCCTCGTCGAGTGTCCTGTCTGAAAGGACGCTCAGAGCAGCAGGGGGGATCTTGACCGATAAGCGCACTCGCCTAGCTCACGACAGTGTGGACTACCTCACATTTCTAAAAATAAATGAGGCATGGATCTCGGAGGAATTCAACACCTGTGAGGACCACATTTAATTGAATTTTCGCATGCCAGCCCACACATATCCGCCACCACTCAGAACAAAGAATGGTCCCTGTCTTATGTAAATACAGCGGCATAAAAGGCCTTTTCTGTCTGGTGAATGCCTAATGTTTGGGGCCTGTACTCCAATGGCCTGCAGTAAAATTGGTATCCACTGACCGCCTAATATACCTCCAGCCACATAATCACTTGATCTTTTCTGTATGGTGAATGCCTAATGTTTGGGGCCTGTACTCCTGTGGGCTACAGTAAAATTGTTATTCAGTGACCACATAATGTACATATTATGCCTAATTCTTAGGGCCTAAAATGAAAAAATTCTAGGCTCCAGCAGGGCACATTTTTGAGAATTTTCCTTTAAGATGCATAAAAATGGCCCATGATTAAAATACGTATTTTTTTGTGGGAATTGTTGTCATTGATCCCCCTCTAGTATGTCACTGTCCATGTTGTGGGACTATTTGTGCACTTCTAATAAGTATTTGGTGGCTGCAAATATGACCTGAAGTTTTTTCAGGTTCGCCCGCTATTAAAGTGAATGGGCCCTTTGTTCCCGTTCGCGAATTGTCCCGGCTGATGTTCGTCCATCACAATTCACCACCTGGATGTTGCTCGTTTGTGCTATAGCCTGTGTAGTTCATATAGCTCAGTTTTACAAGTTGACATTACCTGTGAGCCAGAAGCCCTGCAAAGGTTGGCATCACTGCAAACACACCTTTACCAGTCCTAATCTGGAATGGTCCAAGAACATAATAATTTGCACGATACAACATGAATGTTATGCTAAAGAAATAGACTATCTCAGCAAAGGCCAAACAGTTTCCAAGGATGGCGCTTTGATGAGGCTTGATTCTATGATTGACCAAAATGGGTTGCTAAGATTGAAGGATCTAGTAGTGGCATCTGTTGACGCCAAACGAGGAGGGAGTGTTCTGCCCAGTAGAGTTTAAGAATCATTACAGATCATGTCTGCCTCAGTTTTAGTATTTCTGTAGTGATTAGTGTGGTTATAGCACCATCTAGCGGTGTTAAGTTGTATTACACTTAGTTTTTTTTTTATTACAAAGACTGCTGCATTGTGGGTGGTGCAAAGCATCCTGGGAAAGAGAAGTCTCCAGTCACCAGGACACATAAGCATAGCTGTCCTTCTGCATATCTCTTTCTCAAACGCCACCATCCTTGTAAAAGCATATCTGATGAGAGATCTACCTTTGTTTCAGGAATATTATATTTTGCAGAGCTGTTCAGTCAGTTGTCATTGTTACTCTGGGAGTTATTACTACTGTTAGTTAGACATCAAGTCCTATGTTAGGCAGCCATTTTACCATTGCTTCGGTGTTATGCAAATGTTACAGTACATGCTATTCTATACGTTATACTTATACATGTTATTTGCATTTTTGTAGTTTTACCGCACACTTGTGCAATCTCTCACTCACGTGCATCGTGCAGAGAGCACAACCTGTTGACCAATAAACAAGTTAGACTATAAATTACTGTCCTCTTATTTGGAAGACAAGAATGGTTTATGCTGAATGTCAGACTGCACACTGTGTGAACATGTATGAAGACAGAACAGCGCACCCTGATTAGCTCCGAGCACACCCTGGTTTTGGGAGTGCCTGCCTCCTGGCAGTTGGGGTTTCTTTAATGTAAGTAAAAATAAGGAGGTATAAGGCAGGGATATAGTGACACACACAATACGATACTGCAGCAATGCAAATGTTGGTGCATGCAATGATGTGGCTGGTTTTGGAGATAACACATGGATTGTTTTACTAAGAATTTCAGCAGTTCACAAATGCACACACATGCTGGCAAAGGTAGTAAAGGTTCTTATCACACTCATGTCTCAAGGCTGTGCATAGGGGGTTCAAGCAGCAGAAAGTTCCCCTCTGAGTTCTTTACAGATAACTTGTGCAATCTTCCCAGCTTGGCCAAGGGGTGCAATTACATGCCCTCTCTATCTTTTAAACAGATGACCACTCCAGTCTGTCTCTTTAATATAGCAGAAAGTCTATAGCCAAAGTATCGGCATCATCTTCTCTGACTGCTGCTCAGCACTCTCCTAGTATGGTTACTGAACTTTCTGTTAGGTCCCACAGTCTCAGAGGCTGGTGCATATGTCATTGCTCTGCTGGCTGCTCTTAGTTAGTGATGAGCGGCAGGGGCAATATTCGAATTCGCGATATTTTGCGAATATTTGGACGAATATTCGCCATATATTTGAGAATTCGCGAATTTGTGATCTGCAGGCATTATTTTCTTGATTGCGAAAATTAGCATAAAAATTAGCATAAAAAAATTGCATACACTGTTATTTAAGAAAACAACGAATATTTGCGATTACGAATATATTTTGCGATATTCTGAATATTCGCGAATTCTCGAAATGCCAATATTCGCGATTAAAATTCGCAATTTGAATATTCGTGATCAACACTGCTCTTAGTTTCCCAGTTCAGCTCTGTTCCTTGCTGCTCGCTCCATCACAGTCTACACACAACTGAACTGCTTCTGCACTGGGGTGTAATATTGTGTACTGGCGACAAACACGACTCCACTGGGCTTTAGCAGAACTTTACTGAAGATTTCAGTTGGGAAAAAATAACCAAATATACCTTGATCATAAGAGAAATAAAGAGTAATTTTACAGTCGTTTTCAGCAGTGTGATCTCTCTTCGTTGGCGCACCTCTTCATCCACGAGTCTACTAAGACCTCACCCACCAGCTGTCTCTCTCCAGTCTTTTGCACTGCAGCTCGCTCTCAGCAAATCCTTTGCTCTCTCTACTTTGTGGCCCTCCGAGGCCTCCTTCTCTGTCCAGAGTAATGCACACTCCTCCCTTGTTCAAGCCTCCTTCTACCCTAATTCCCCTCCTCTTCCTTCTCCTCAGGCCTGCCTCCTCCTACTTCACAGACTTCTTCCTTTGCCAGCCACAGCTCCTCACCTGAGTTCTGGCGCCATCTACTGGACAAGCGGTCACACAGCAGTCCCTTGTTGCAAGAGAAAGAGGTGGAGCCAGCTTGCACACGGCAAGCGCATTAACGAACCAGGAGCATTAACACTTTACGCAGTGAGCCGCTGGCACAGTGCAAAGGGGATTAGGTTTGAGGAGAACCCTACGCAGAACTGCAGCAGCGTCTACTCAGCCCTGTTGCATCGTAGGGACCCCTATTGACTCAGCCTACCAGCTGCTATATAGTGGGTCAACCGTCCTGAAAAGGATGACCGCAATAGCTTAGAGACCTTTCCCAGCTGATATTCTGTCATGTACCTAGAGTATAAGAGCTTCTATTCCTACGCGTTTCACCAAGTAGTGTAGTAACAGGACACAAGACTAAAAGAAACTGCGTCAGTGTTTAGTTGCACATCACAGCTTTTTATTTAAAGAGCATTCATAAAAAAAATTGGCATTCTGGACTACATCTCTACTCCTGCTAAGTCATGTCATGTTTCAACTAAGCCCAAATAGTTAAATGGGTTGTACCACGAAAACTATTCTACAGTTTTCAAACCATCACCTGCATCTGAATACTTTTGTAGTTGCATGTAATTAAAAATGTGTTATAGATACTGATTAGTTCACTGAAATCTATCTGAATAGCGCCACCTGCAGTTTTTTTTTCTAATTTCTCTGTCCTGCTCACTAAGATGGAAGCACAAGCTCAGTTCCATCCTTCAACTGCAATCAGCTCGAAATAAGTCTAGCAGAGCAATTTGAGAGATTATCTCCTTGTGAGGCCCTGTGAGGTACAGGGTCGGTTTAAACTTTGTTAGAAAGAGGTTGTCATGTCCTATATAATGTCTGATTATTGGTGGCAATGTGCATTTTCAGCAAGCCCTGGAGGAGCTGATGCAGCGGATGGGAGTGGTAGTGGCCCTGATTAAGTGTGTCATGGTGTACTCCCTCAGGCTGTAACTACCTGGGAATCGGTGCAGTAGAAAGGTAGTGAGAATGAGGCCAGAATTAAATGTAACAAAGTATTTTTTACTAATTGTAAAAAAGAACTTCAAATACATTCAATAACAGCAGATTTCAAGTGCAAAACTCTTCTAACACCAGTAAGGATTATGGAGGCAGGTTGGATGGTGACAATTTAGTACCTTTGTTGTACTAGCCTAGCAATGTTCTGAGTGATGGGTGTTTTAACTGTAGTCCCTCACCTCGCAGCAATGTCTGAAGATGCTGGGTATAGCAGTTCACTCTCCTGTCAAACTTCTCAAGATGTCACTTGAGGCAAAAGAATACGTGATCTTTGTGGAGAATCCTCTTTTGGAGCAGGAGCTCAGGCTTGTGCTTCCTCTCTGTGGCTACACAGGAACTACCCCTCCTGGCAGGAAGCAGGACCAGCCCACTCCTACCAAGAGGGGAGGAGGGGTGGAGCGGGGTGGTTAAACCCTGTTCCTTGTTAACCATAGCCATCCATTCCTTCTGGTAGTTACAGCCATATAATACAATACACAATATGTGACATTACAATATCAAATAATAATAAGCTATTCACAGAATTGTAATATCCCCAGGTCTGAGGTACTACACGTGTTTATATTGTATCAGGGTTTGCAGACTTAAAAAAGACAGCCACCCAAAAGAAGTCTTGTAAAAAAAAACAACACATGACTGTTCAGCCCGGATGTTCCTCAGTTATCACTCCTTAAAAGCCCAGCAATTAGGACATATAAAGCAGGTTGAGAAGTTTATTAGAAAGTTACAATCAGTTTACTGTCTCTAGGGAACCACTGTATAAAAGGTTTTAGGTGATCACAATCATTATCAGCAATGCAGGTGTAAGGTTTTCTGAACGTGCCTGTAACAACCTCCCGTATAATCGTAGGTGTCCATATATTACAGGGGATCGGTAAATGTTTAGCCTTCATTTACACAAGGCGTCGTCTTCTTCTTTTTCTACCACAAGACAGAATATTTACTACTTCTACTTCAACCACTGCAACCAGCAAGGAACCAGGCTTTGCAATGAACATCTTAATATGATCTCTAAAGCAAGGCTGGTATCACGTCCTCAGGTAGGGCGACTGCTCCGGCACATCTTCTATTTCTGGAGAAAGTCATGAAACCCTCCTTTATCAAACCTAGAAATCTCAGCGTAGTTATCCTGAAATTACAAGGCGTTCGCTATGCTGAATGCTCCACTAAGGAGCTGTTTTTAGGGGCACATTTCATGTCATCAGTACAGATGTGCAGCAAGAAAAAACTTACTTAGATGTACAGATTGTATCTACGTGCAGATGTAGCAGAGCTAACTTTGTCCATGGACTTGGATTGTGGCTGGGTTTGTCATTTGGCACTTACTGTAATATCACGTTGAGTTACTAGGCTTATTTTTCATAGGACGGCAGGCAGAACTACTCAATTATTCCATCATGCATGACAAATCCGGCACCTGCATCTAAACCGACTGCTATTAATTGAGCAATTTGACTGCATCACGTTAACTGGATAAACGAGTGCATTAATCGGCAGTATCGACTGAGAAACTCATAGACACATGTAAACATAAGCCTACATAGCAGTGCCAGGTTCATGTGGTTTTCTACAAAGACTGCCAGTAAACCCACCAGCTCTGCTACATCTGGGTACCTAGAACTGTGCATAGGATAAATATGCAATAATCAGAACTAGACAAAGCAAAGCTAATTAACAAAAGTCAATATACAAGAGATTTGCAGCGCCATACATGTCTCAATCAACATTAGCAATCATTTTTTTCCTTGGCATAGTACCCGCCTGGCATGTGTCACCAACGCAGGTAATAATCCATCAGTCATTGCAATATTGTAAAACTTGCAAAAGGATGATATAAAAAAACAAAAAGGAGATGAAGGAGAAGACGTGATCATCGGGACTTTACCTTCTGAGAAGTCAATGAGCCCCAACAAATGTAGAAGCTTTAGAGAAGCGCAGATAATCATTACAATCCCCACCGTCTGTAGCCCCTCCGACTCCCACTCTGCCGATATCATCCTTGGAATTGACAAATCATTCCTGTTTCAAACTTTACGGCTGATGGGGTCAGAATGGAGAGAGGCATTCATGGATGATGAGAGAGGATGCAGCCTTTTCCCTGCCTCTGACTGAATCAAAATGTGGAGTAGTTCTGCATTTCATGCTTCCCAGTGTGTGCTTGTGTTAGGAGTGAGCCTCCTTGAGAGGCTGAGGTGGACCACCAGCAGCTCCGTGCTTTGACATCATTACTTGCAGCTCAATCTGCTATGGAGAGGTGCTGCCGGATCCCCTGCTCCACAACTCATCCCCATTCATACCACAGGAAGAACGCCTGGAAACTTTTAGGATGAGCACGTTGCGCAGCTAATTTCAATGCCTCATTGCCTATTCCGCAGCTAATGGTAAAATTAACGCTTTCTGCTCCTGACTGGCATTGTGACGATTTCGTTCAGTATTAACAGGAGCTGAAAGCTGCTGGATTTTCAAGAGTGCGAACACGGAATTGTCAGGAAAGCAAGCCAGAGCAAACCACTAGTATTAAAATAGTCTAACTCCTATAACAGGAGGATAACTAATTTCCAGATAATAGAGATTTCAGATAATCCTGCAGTTCTTGACGGAGGTATTGGTTACCTTCTGCTCCACCCCTATAAGGCTAGGTCTACACAACGACAATTAGTCGCGCGACAGATAGGGCACGACTACACTGCAACATTTGTCGCGCGACATTTTGTTGCACCAATGTCGCACGACAATTTTTATAATGGCAGTCTATGGTGTCGCACTGCAACATGCGACATGCTGCAACTGCGACGCAACAGTCGCAGAAATATCCATCTCGAATGGATTTTCTGCGACTGTCGCAGCATGTCACAAGTTGCAGTGCAACACCATAGACTGCTATTATAAAAATTGTCGCGCGACATTGGTGCAACAAAATGTTGCGCAACAAATATCGTCATGTAGACCTAGCCTAATACTTACCAGACCTTTTGGATGCCTTTCCCACTTAAAACCCCAAACCCAAAAACCTCCATAAATAACTAATACCACAATAAAACACGGACATCAGGGTTGGATTTTATCGGCCACAGCAGCTGTTTTATTACCAAGAAATATAAACCTTTTAATTAGCATAACATAACAAAAACCCATATGCAACGGCATATGCACCATACCAATTTTCCATATGTATAACATATAATTAATTACGGGGGAGGTCCTTGAAGCCCCAAATAATGAGTTAGGGTACTTTCACACTTGCGGCAGAGGATTCCGGCAGGCAGTTCTGTCGTTGGAACTGCCTGCCGGATGCAGCAAAACATATGCAAACTGATGGCATTTGTCAGATGGATTCGGATGCGGATCCGTCTGACAAATGCATTGAAATGCTGGATCCGTCTCTCCGGTGTCATCCGGAAAAACGCATCCGGTATCCATTTGTTTTGCATTTTTTTCTCGGTCTGCGCATGTGCTGACCGGAATGTCTGATCCGTTTTTCCGGAACACTTAATGACAGATCCGGCACTAATACACTTCAATGTAAATTAATTCTGGATCCGGAATTCCGGCAAATGTTTAGTCTTTTTGGCCGGAGAAATAACTGCAGCATGCTGCGCTATTTTCTCCATCCTGAAATGGCAAAAAGACTGAACTGAAGACATCCTGATGCATACTGAACAGATTGCTCTCCATTCAGAATGCATTAGGATAAAACTGATCAGTTCTTTTCGGTATTGAGCCCCTAGGACGGAACTCAATGCCGGAAAAGAATAACGCTAGTGTTAAAGTACCCTTACCCCGTCCGGGGTGAGCCATCTTGCCTCCAGCCGATGAGCGCCAGCTCGGAGGCACCACTAATGGCACCCACACTCTGCCACAACCAAACGCCAACCATGGGAGTCCAGCCCTAACCATAGAGCCCTCCCATCATCCCCACCTGAGAATTTTCCAACTTTAAGGACCTCCCACTGTAGTGTCCCACTGGGTGAATGTGGGCACTACACAAGGGTTAATATGACCATTGTACCTGATATGATGTTTTATGTGCATGTGTGTAGCAGGCCTATTAGGGTGTAGTTCCTCCTCCTAGACAGTAGAGGGATCTAGGGAACCCCTAATATATATATAGTTAGGCCCAGACAGGAAAGAGTAGTGTAGTCCAGGAGGCTAGTGAGTGCAGTCTAGCCTGCCTGAGGTTCCTGAGCCAGAGTTAGCTCAGAAGATTGTCACCAGGAGAAGAGTTACCTCCTGAGAAACTAAGTTCACATAACTAAGCAAGGCAGAGCCAGTATTCCAGCCAGACAAGAGAGCTGAAGGGCAGAAGGATTTCATCTAAAGCAAGGATATATACCTGAGGAAGTTTCTACCAAGGATAAAGCCAGCATTAGGGCATACGGGCCTTGGGATAAAGGCAGCCAGGAGTTCTGAGGAATAGTACACAGGATTTCAGAGGAAAAGTGCAGCCTGGTCTGTAAGTGTTGTTTTTACCCTCTGAGTATCTTGCAAAGGAACATTGTACCTGCCATTATTGTGAAAGCCTGCTTACAACTGCTGCTGTGTATGGAACTTTACTAAAGACTGTATAAAGTTAACTGTTCCCAGTAAAGGATGTTTTGGTTCACTACAACAACGTGTTCCTCACTTATTACTACTATAAATCGGTGTGCCACCGTTACAGGCACTGGCGTCACGAATCTTAAAGGGACCTTGCCCCCGGCACATTAAACATCTGCAACATCCAGGGCACCTCACCCAACATCAGGCCTGGTCCCTATACATTGAGAGTGCCCCAGAGGACTCCTGTGCCAGCCTCTCCATCACTGCTCTACGTCTGACCAGGGTCTCCCCATAAACTGTGAGTAACCAATAGCAACCCTCGTTTGCCTAAGTACCGTGACCTCACAATCGCAATACCCTGCAAGGCGGCGTACTGCACCACTGCCACCAACGTGCAGGCTTGACCCCTTAAGTCTGCGCGTCCCTCCACACCCCTATAGCAATCTCAATGGCCTCCTGCAGGGCACACACCACATATCTATCCCAACCGCGTTTAAATGAACCCCATCCTCACGCCAAAAAAAAACCAATACCCTTGTCCAGCTAAACATGCCTCACTGCCACTGCCCCATTCTGGGCCATAAAACGCCCAATTGCCCGGTTGACCTTCACAAGTGCTCTGTTCAGACCCTCAACCGAACGAGCACCTCGCCAAACCCGCCGCGGAATAATATCCGACCAAACTGTAACCAGACCAGGGAACAAGGACCACACACAACCTTAATAAGTCAAACTTTACACCCCTAACTAGTTCCCCGAAAAGGCCGCACTCCCAAGTCATTGCCCCCTACATGTAACACCGACACATCCGGAGCCCTGTCTAGCCTAACGAAACAATGAACCTCGGGAATGACCCACACCCCAAACCATTCCTCGGTGACCCAACCACCTTACTACCACCACTGATTAGCAAAGCCGAGTTGTTGCCCAATTGGGCTGGTTCTGGTTCCAAGGTAAACACCAAACGTGTACATCACACTCGTTCTGGCCGTACATAATACCGAAAATAAATGGATTCCCAACAAACAATCCTTTCTATAACCTCATCCCCCAACTGGTGACCCGACCTAACTGGTGCCGTTACTTTCAACCACAAAGCAATATCTTTGTCATCCTATCTAGTGCTGTCTGAACTGCTCATCATAGCGCAGCCATGCCTGCCCCCATACACCCTATGTGCTTCACCAAAACGCCGAACAGCACTCCGGCGATTTTTTCCCCGATCGCAAGCCATAAATTACGAGTGCCTGTAACCAGTTCGGAAAAGTCAGCGGGATTAAGGGCTCTTTCACACTTGCGTTGTCCGGATCCGTCGTGTACTCCACCTGCCGGAATTACACGCCGGACCCGGAAAATTGCAAGAGAACTGAAAGCATTTGAAGACGGATCAGTCTTCAAAATGCGGGTTAGTGTTACTATGGCAGCCAGGACGCTATTAAAGTCCTGGTTGCCATAGTAGTAGTGGGGAGCAGGGGAGCAGTATACTTACAGTCCGTGCGGCTCCCGGGGCGCTCCAGAATGACGTCAGAGCGCCCTATGCGCATGGATGACGTGTCCATGCGATCACGTCATCCATGCGCGTGGGGCGCCCTGAGGTCACTCTGAAGCGCCCCGGGAGCCGCACGGACGGTAAGTATGCTGCTCCCCCGCTCCCCACTACACTTTACCATGGCAAACAGGACTTTAGCGTCCTGGCAGCCATGGTAACCATTCAGAAAAAGCTAAACGTCGGATCCGGTAATGCGCCAAAACGACGTTTAGCTTAAGGCCGGATCCGGATTAATGCCTTTCAATGGGCATTAATTCCGGATCCGGCCTTGCGGCAAGTGTTCAGGATTTCTGGCCGGAGCAAAAAGCGCAGCATGCTGCGGTATTTTCTCCGGCCAAAAAACGTTCCGGTCCGGAACTGAAGACATCCTGATGCATCCTGAACGGATTTCTCTCCATTCAGAATGCATGGGGATCATCCTGATCAGGATTCTTCCGGCATAGAGCACCGACGACGGAACTCTATGCCGGAACAGAACAACGCAAGTGTGAAAGAGCCCTAAGCGATATCTGTGCTTTTCCTCATCTTCCTTCTTACCCTCATCCTTTTTCCTTCTATCCAAATTAAACTTTTCCAAGGGGAGCAAGGAAAAAATTTCCACATACTCCTCTATCTAAATATGCTCTCTAGCCTCCTGTTTTAAATGCACCCCTAAAGGGCCTTCAAAAACAGACGTACACTTAACCCTTTGCCTTCTCGTCCGACCTCACCGTATCCTCCTCGGCCGAACCCCCCGCCTGCGTCTACACAGCCACCATCCTACTGCCTACGCCTAAAGTGGCCCCACCTGCTCCCGCGGGCCTGCAGGATCCCCCGGTAACACCCCACCCCTGCAACGGTGACGCCTCTGCAGTGCCCCCACCTGCTAATAAGCCCGCTAAGCATCCCAATAAATGCCCCAAACCCCTACCTAAATCCATCATAGGCTCCCCATTCCCCGAACTCGCCAATAACGGTGAAAAAGGTCCCCACATTAACTCACCTGGATGCCTGGGTACTGTGACCCCATCAGCCGCAGCTCCTGAGTCCAGCTGACTGGTCCTCTGTGCCAACCCTGAAGATCCAGGGGAAAGAATGTCCAGTAATTGTCCCCCAGCTGCCATCAAGCCCGGTACGTTAAAGCTGCTCTCCATATCCAATGCTCCAGAGGAGGTGGAGCCATCTTCCTGTTGCTGTGAAGGGGATGAAGGCCTGCTGCTCCCAGCCACATGAGTCACAGCAACCCGGTAGCCATTTTGATCATGTTGGGGGGGCCTCCTCACTGCCAATTCCCAGAGGAGAGTCCGCCGTACCTGCTCCGGACCCCACGCTGCCCCTAGATGCCACATGAGGAGACCTGTCCCGGCTATCTCTTGAGCTCTGCCTGCTTGCAGGATTCCTCCCACCCCTGGGTGCATGGGAAGGAGCCTGCCCCACCGGGGGTAAGTTGGTCCAGGCTGAGGCGCGCCAGCGGAGAGCCTGCCGTGGCTGGCGTGACAGTGACTGAGGCAATATAGATGCCTCAGCCGCGTTCCTTAACAACTCCTGAACCTGCTCCTGCACCCACCCAGTGCCTCAGATGCTGCAGCTGCGCTCATTTCACCAATTACTGCTTCCAGCTCCATCTCAAAGGGTAAGTGCTCCTAGCTGGATTAACTTAAAATGGCCACTTCTTCTCCCTTCCCTGCCTGCTTAAACTCCCCCGAATATCCGCCCCTAAAATTTAATCATCCAATCCTTACACCCCCCCGGGTCTCCCTGAACCAACCCCCTGTCATGTTGGCCTCCCCTAAAGGCTCTGCCACCCAGTCTGGCCTGTTATTTACCAAAAGCAAGTGTCAGAATTTGACATTACCCAGGATTATATGGCTTTGTTTCCAGACAATATTCATATATTCTATATTCATATCGACAGTTGTAAAAGAGCTGAATTTGTGACGTGACTTCCGGGGGCTGCAGTAAAAAGTTGAAACAGGTTCGGCAGTTTTTTAACAAGTGTCTCCCCCACCTTCCCGCCAGACCTGTGGATAGAAGCTCAACAACTCCTCTATCGCTTCGTTTCTAGCTCCTTCAGCCCCTGTTTGTAGACTTCCAGCATGAGCAGGGGTCTGTCACTTCACTGGGTTCCATGCCACTTGCAGGGCACGTCACCGATGCAGCCAATGATTGAATGCAGTGGCACAAATGACCTCCATCTCTGCCGGATGTTTGCAAAAAGGGATCGGACTGCGGTGAACACACTGCTGGACCAAAGGAGCCTAAATCAAGTGGTAGGGAGCAGGTAAGTATGTTTTCGTGGGGAGTGAAGACAAAATTTGTTTAAAATTTGGAGAAACCCTTTAAGGATTATGTATTAAAGGGTTGTCCAATTTGTTTCTACAATGCATTCGGAAAATCTTTAGACCATTTCACTTTTTTCAAAAATTAATTTCCGGCATTGTGCTAAAATAAAAAATCATGTTTTTTCTCATCATTTTAATTAACAGTTATAATGTATTATTGAGTAAAAGTCTTCTGATTTACTGTATTTGGGCACCTAACAGCATTGTATGGATAAGTAAGGGTTAATACCTTGATGCAACCCCTTTTAGATTGCTAGGAGATGGACTTGTGTCCGCATCCCAGTTAGTCAGTCAGTAGAGATTGTGTTTTTAGCTGAGGAAGGAAGAGGACTTACTTGTGTTTACTACTCAGACCTAGGCCTAAGCTCAGTAATCCTCCATCTCTCAGACATCTACAGCTAAAGTTTCTTAATTCAAAAGTGCTCCAGAAAGAAAAAGGAAGATTAGAAGCTGCCAGGCCAAGCATTGGAGTCAGACAGCAAGAGACTTTGCTGATGTGAGAAGGAATATTGCGAACACACCCCTCTTCACTCTATTAACAGAATAACCATCATAACATTTTCTTTGCATAACTTACATGTATCTGAACCATGTTCCAACTTCATAACCCCCTGATAATGAGGAATCCTGGAAGGCAAGCCCAGCATATTAATCCTCCAGTTGAACCTTACCCTTGGCTGCACTCACCGACTCAAGGGCACCAAACATAAACATCATGCCCCTGCAGGCCTTCTAGCCCAAACAGAAGCCCCGATCCTTCAACTCACCAAACCTCTTAAGATGCACGCCCCCAAAGAGTCATGCAACTCTTCCAAATAGTTTTGCCTCCCAGAATCCCCCTTCTACCTGCCTCCCGCTACGACAACCCTCCCTTCCCGAGAATAAACAATACAAATTAAGGGCGGGTGCGTGGGAACTTCCAACCTCGCGGTCAATTAACTAACTCTGCCCCTAACTCCTTTAAATACTGCCCGCCAACCTCACTGCCCCACCCTCTGCTCCACCAATCACCACCTATATCCATTTTTTAAAATTATTTAACCCTTTACCTGCCTACAACTTCCCCCTAAGTCAATACACCATTCCGCTATGGTTGCGCCCCGCTCCATCGCTCTTCTTAACAATGATGTAGGACACTTTGCTGTTGTGAACTTTCAGTGCAGATTTTTTTTTTTTGTACCATTCTCCAGATATGTGCCTCCACACAATCCTGTCTCTGAGCTCTACAATCATTTCTTAATATGTATAGAGCCTTACCTGAAATCATACCACAGACACACAACATCACAGAACCACATGTAAATGAGTTCTGACAGATAACAAAGTCAGCAAAAAAAAATAAAAATGCAAGAAAAAAGTAAATGGAAGATGCATTGGAAGATACGTCAGCTTCTGTGGTCAAGATTACTAGAGACAAACTTACTATTGTGCCTTACTGCTATTTGGTCCAGGAGGACATAGAAGACTAAGTGTCACTTATGTGGCTTGCATTTTGGGTCCCTCTGTACATCTCTGTACCAAGACCTGAAGCACTGAGCTGAATCATTTAACAGGCAATCCAATTCCATAGTATTGATAACCAGTTCCATGATATTGATGGCCGCCGCTGCCATCTTGATTGAAGATCCCGTTCAAAATCTCATGAGCAGCTGCATATGATGTTGCCACCCCACCCAGTGTGATGACATTATCACGCACCCGTGAGATTTTGCGTGGTGTCTTCAATCAAGATGAGTATTATTTTTACCGGATTAACCCCTGAAAGCCCTCACTATTATTCCCAGATGCGGCAATCAGCGATGAACGCGGCATCTGAGGGGTTCAATGATGGGGGGTCGGTGCGATTGCCATTTCCCATCATTGCGCCTGCTACATACAAAGAAATGCGTTTTGTGATAAAGTAATTTGTCACAAAGCGAATTTCTTTGTGAAATTTGGTGAAGCAGTCAAAATGAATTTTTCAAAACTTCGCTCAACACTAGTCATCAATATTATGAACCCGAAATACCCCTTTAACCCCTTAGTGACTTTAAAGAGGACCTTTCATCTGGCAAAACATTGTGAAATAAGTGCCATGACCTGTACAGCGGCGCCCAGGGATCTCACTGCACTTACTATTATCCCTGGGCGCCGCTCTGTTCGCCTGCTATGCCCTCCAGTATCTTCGGTCACTTGGTTATAGTAGGAGGAGACTTAGGGGACTTGGTTATAGTAGGAGGAGACTTAGGGGACTTGGTTATAGTAGGAGGAGACTGCCCTTGTTCTCCTGGGCTGTAACGCTGGCCAATCGCAGCACAGAGCTCACAGCCTGGGAGTTTTTTTTCTGAGAAGAATGACCGAACATACCGGAGGGCATAGCAGGGAACGGAGCGGCGCCCAGGGATAATAGTAAGTGCAGTGGAAAGCTGTTATATTGAAGTGATAGCCCAGAGACAGGCTCCAGCAGGCTCCAATAGCTATCACTGGAATATTCCAATACAGGCTAGCAGGTGGCAGCACTGTACTGGAATACAGTGAATGGCCTGTTCTGTGATGGGTATATGCCCATAAAGGAACACAATTGGCAATCTAATGATTGCCAGTTATAGTCTCCTAGGGTGATTTAATAAAGTGCTAAAAAGGTAAAAAAATCTATAAAAAAAATTAAAAATCTGAAAGTTCAAATCACCCCCCTTTCTCCCTCCCACCCAAAAAAAACATTATAGTCATCAACGGATCCGTAAACGCCCATAATATTAAAATATAACAATATTTATCCCATACGGCAAATTACATAATGGAAAAGAATTCACAATGGCCAATTCGCCATTTTTTTTTCACTTTACTTCCTCAAAAATTCTATAAAAAGTGATCAAAAAGACACACACTTCTACATGGTATCACTGAAAAGTACAGATCGCCCCGCAGAAATTGAGCCCTCATACATCCCCATACACATAACTACAAAAAAGTTATAGGGGTCAGAACATAGCGATGAAAAGAAAAATTGTATTCTTTTCAAGGTCTTTTTTTTTCAGTATTAAAGCAGAAGAAAAACAATATAATTGTGGTATCGTTGTAATCGTACCGACCTTGAGGATGAATTTAACAGGTCAATTTTACCTCATAGGTAAAATTTTACAGTTAAAAAAAAATCCCATAAAACTGTGGCAGAATAGTTATTTTTTTCCAATTCGACCCCATTTGGATTTTTTTTTCCTGCTCCCCACTACCTCATTTGCAATATTAAATAGTACAACTTGTCCCACAAAAAACAAGCCTTCATAAGGCTATGTGAACCGAAAAATAAAAAAGTTATGGCTCTGGGAAGGCGGAGAGTGAAAAACAAAAAAGAAAACATGGAAAATCGCAAGGTCCTCTAAGGGTTAAGGAACCTCAGACACTTTAGCTGCCACATTTTACTGTCTGTTATAGCCACAACACCCAGAAAGCTCTCCCTATGGCTCCTCTGAACTGTACTTGGATCCAGTATACATTGTATCTGTAACATGGAAGCTAAGATATGGCCGCATTACAGAACGTGACCTTAGGGTGAGCAATAAGCAAAGTCCCTATTGTCGGATCTCCTCCGCTAAGTGCGCCCCCATTCAAGTGGTCAAAATATCAGCTTTAGGCCTCTTGCCCACAAACGTAAGTGCTCCGTGCCCGTGCTGCGGACCGCATAAGGCGGTTCCGCAATACACGGGCCCCGACCGGGGGGCAGCCACATGCAGATCGCAGTCCTATTCAATTGAATGGGGTCCGCGATCTGTCCGTTCCACAAAAAGATAGAACCAGTTCAATCTTTTTGTGGAAAGGAAGCACGGAACGGAACACCTCAGAAGCACTCGGTAATGCTTCCGTGGGGTTCCGTTCCGTGCATAGGCGTGCGCACGGGGTGTGCCGGGTGTGCCTGGGCACACCCTAATCATCACCTCGTGCTGCACTGCCATCTGCCAACTCCTGATGCGATCCTTCACTAGTGGTCTGAAGCCTATGAGACAGTAGAGCGCTAGAATGGATTTGCTCTAGGGAGGTATGATGTCGGGAAAGAGGCGGAGTCTCGTCATACAGGGGGCGGGGCCTCAAGATATGCCGGATATTGGAGAGAGGAGCAGAAGCCATAGGTAAGTCTGTGGAGGAGAAGAGTGACTGTTATATGGACTTGGGGGGCTTTTTGCAGGGGCTGAAGGGAGGAGGAATAATCATTGTACACTGGAGACTGTTAGAGGGGTCTGAAGAGAGGGGGGTGAAGTGATATTATTTACAAGGGGACTGTATGCTGGAGAGGCTAAAGGCAGAGAGAGTGATGTATTTTACATGGGACTGTATGCTGGAGGGGTGATATTATTTTACATGGGGACTGTATGCTGGAAGGGCTGAAGGCCGGGGGAGGTTTGTATTTTACATGGGACTGTATTTTGGAGGGGCTGAAGGCGGGGCGTGATGTATTTTACATGGGACTGTATGCTGAAGGAGCTCAAGGCAGGCAGCGAAGAGAGGAAGGGTGATATTATTTACATGGGACTGTATGTTGGAGGGGCTGAAGGCAAGGAGTGATGTATTTTACATGGGACTGTATGCTGGAGGGGCTTAAGAGCGCCATAATTATTACTATTTGGGTCCATTCACACGTCCGTAGTGTTTTGCGGATCCGCAATACACCCGGCCGGCACCCCCATAGAACAGCCTATTTTTGTCCACAGCTGCGGACAAGAATAGCACATGTTCTATTTTTTTCCAGAGCCACGGACCGGAAGTTGGGCAGGCCGCTCCGGAAATGCGGATGCGAAGAGCACACTGTGTGCTTTCCGCATCCATTCCGTCCCCATAGAGAATGCATGGGCCCGCACCCATTCCACACAATTGCGGAATGGATGCAGACACATTTTGCGGATGTGTGAATGGAGCCTAATACAGAGGGGGCCATTATAATATTAAAGGGAACCTGTCACCAGGATTTTGCGCATAGAGCTGGTGACATGGGCTGCTAGATGGTCACTAGCACATCCGCAATACCCAGTCCCCAGAGCTCTCTGCGCTTTTATTGTTTTAAAAAACAGTTTTGATCCGTATGCAAATGACCTGATATGAGTCCTGTATCCGGAGATGAGTCAAGCGGAAAGGAGCCCCGCACCGCCCCGCTTCCTCCGAATCTCCTCCTTGCTGGCTGACGTCACAGAGCTGGAGCGCCGAAATCTCGCGATGCGCGAACTAGCGCATGCGTAGTTCGTTCCCTGTGCTGATGCCAGTACAGGGAATGAACATGATGCCGACACTGCGCATGCGCTAGCTCGCACATCACGCGATTTCGGCGCTCCAGCTCTGCGATGTCAGCCAGCAAGGAGGAGATTCGGAGGACGCGGGGCGGTGCGGGGCTCCTTTCCGCTTGACTCATCTCCGGATACAGGACTCATATCCGGTCATTTGCATATGGATCAAAACTGTTCTTTAACACAATAAAAGCACACAGAGCTATGGGGACTGGGTATTGCAGATGTGCTAGTGGCCATCTAGCAGCCCATGTCCCCAGCTCTATGCACAAAATCCTGGTGACAGGTTCCCTTTAAGAATAATAATAACACAGAGGGGCCAGTATATATTATAATTACACAGAGGGCATTATACTTCTGGGCACTGCGGGTGGAGGGGAGGTCTGTTATCTGAGGATGATAGTAAAGTGAGGAATCTAACAATTTTTCTGTGAAACTCTGCAGAGTCGCGGCTGAAAGAAGGTATCATGGCGGTCTTATGTCCGAATGAAGATGTTGAGGAAGGTCTACATGACAGGAGATGTCACTGGAGGTAACAGGTATGTGCTGCTGTACTCTACTGTATAGTGTGTACCATTATATGTAATGCCCATCCACATATCTGTTTAGGGGGGGGTGGCTATAGGATTTGGCCCACACTGCCGAAGCCTGCCCCCCGACTTCAGGTCACACTGTACGTGTTCTGAATTCTGGGGCCTCACACCCATCTACTACATTATCTGTACTCACAGAGTTACCACTGTGTTATCTGTGGTATTACATAGGACTGCAGGTGACATCTGCTACATTATCTGTACTCAGTTATCACTTTGTTATCTGTGGTGTTTCATAGGACTGTAGGTGACATGTACTGCATTATTTGTAAAAAGGGGCGTGTTCACAGGCTGGGGGGGGGGGGCAATACTTGGCTTGCCCCGGGTGCTGGCAACCCACGCTACGCCACTGGAACTCTGCCCTGTATGTTCCCTGCTGCTTGCTACCCCTCCTCAATTACGCCTCTGTATAATGTACCCTGATACCCCTCAGTTATATGATACCGTATAACTGAGGGGTATCAGGGTAAATTACAGGGGGTAATATAACTGAAGGAACAGGGTAAATTATACAGGGGGTAAAACTAAGGGCTATCTCAGGCGACATGATTAAGGGGTAATATAACTTATATAATATAAGTTATATTACCCCTGTATAATGTCCCTGATAGCCCTCCTCAGTTATATTACTCCTGTATAATTTACTCTGATAGCCCTTAGTTATATTACCCCTGTATAATAATATACCCTGATACCCCTTAGTGTATTTGTGTGTGTGTGTGTATATATGTATATGTATATATATATATATATATATATATATATATATACACACGCACGCACGCGGCGTGTGTTTGTGCTTTAGGGTGCACACCCTAATGCAATAGGCTGCGCACGCCTATGGTTCCGTGCTTTCATTACGCACCACATCTCCGGATTTGCGGACCCATTCAAGTGAATGGGTCTGCATCTGTGATGCGGAATGCACACGGCTGGTGACCAGTGTATTGCGGAAGCGCCGTATGTGGACCACAGCATGGGCACGGAGCCCTTAGGTTAGTGTGAAAGAGGCCTTACATTGTTTAATACACAGGGTTAATCTCTAGCCAGCTATAGCTTCCTAACCCAGGGCCGCAGTGGCCTTTGTTTGGCAGAAGTCCTAGAAAAAACGCGCTGGGTCCTTTGGGGCTAGTCTGCATTTTTCTATATAATTTGACGCATGCATCCAAGAAGAGGAGCCCACCTCTATAGAGTGAAATTCAATATGAAATTAACTAATCATGAGCCTGACAAGTGTGAGAGCTGTTATGTAAGAAAGGAACCATAGTACATTATGTTACAAGACACCCTTCACCCCTGGGCGTGCCCATGTGGACATGCAATTTATTGATAAGAGACCAGAACTCTTCCATGACTAATTGAAAGCCAGTGACTCCAGGAACCGAGGCTCAGATGTCGAAAGGATTCTGAAAGATTAATGAACCCTGTAGATATACTGGGAAAGTAGTGAGACTGCAGAGGTACAGGCTACAGAGCAGATAACTGCCTGCGTACCACAAAATCAAAGCTGCTGCATGCAGAGCACTCCATTTCCATAAATCTGGATTGATTATGCTTAAATGGTTGCATGTTGTGACTGCAAGGCCTGTATTACACCAGCCGATTCCGCAGGCGATTGTCGGGACCGAAGCTTTCCTTCCTGACAATCGCCTGCTCGCTAGTGGAGGAGACCATTCACATGCAGCCATTGTTTCCCGGGTATGGGGAGGAGCGATCTCTATGCCATTGCTCCTCCCCACCATGTCAGGCTATTTGCCAGTAGCTAGGAATAAGAGAACTTCTATTTTCAAGTTTGGCGTACAAGGGTTGAGTTCGGGTTATCTAAGAATTCCGTTATGGATTCCACTACAACAGACCATAAAACTTACGATCGGAATGCATAACGGAATTCTTAGATAACCCGAACCTTGTACGCCAAACTTGAAAAGAGAAGTGCTCTCATCCCTACCGGCAGCTGATCGCAATAAGACACCACCATCTGCCGCCAATGAATGAGCGCTGCTTGTTCATCGGGTAATCGGCAGCAGTATTTCACTGCCTGATGATCGCTAACGAGCATTATTACGAACGCTCATCCTCTGCCAGTGAAAGGGCTCATACACATGACCGTATGTATTTTGCGGTCCGCAAAAAATACGGATGACGTCAGTGTGTATTCCATACTTTTGCGGAACGGAACAGCCTAATAGAACAGTCATATCCTTGTCCTTAATGCGGACAATAATAGGACATGTTCTATCATTTTGTGGAACGGGCATACGGAAACGGAATGCACACAGAGTAACTTCCGTTTTTCTTTTTTTTGCGGACCCATTGAAATGAATGGTTCCTCATACAATTCGCCCAAAAAATGGAATGGACACAGAAAGAAAATAAATTTGTTTGCATGAGCCCCAATACAGGCTTAAATTTGTTGTGTCAATCCAAAGCAGCCTAAGGACTTGTGTCAGATTTGTAACATGAGAATCTGACGCGAGTGAATGTACTCCGTCCACTGAAGACACAAAGAACAGTGTGAATGTTTTTGGATGCAGGAGTAATATGTCAATCACTGTTTTTATCTAAGGTTAAAGTGCAAAGTCGTAGGTGCACCATGTACCATTTTCTCATCTGTGGCATGCTAGATGAAACAACTCCTTTGAAGGGATTATCCTGGTATATTGTTTTCCCCATTCCCCTGTGCTTCCCCTGCCAGGCCCTGCAACTTACTTATGTTCTTGCACTACTTTTTCTCTATCACTCCGGAGATTGAGAGAGTGGTCACGTGAGTGTGCCCTCCGTGGAGACTGTATTTCCTCTGACATCACTACCACTTCCTAGGATCCCCTCCGTCAGAATCTCCGTCCAAATGGTTGTGATGTCAGACCCATGTAATATTGGAATGGGCTGATCGACGCTCTCAATCCACAAGCGGGCTAGGTGGAGTCCACTGCTTGTCATATCGAGGCTATGTGGGAGGAAACATTGGGAAGAAGAGGCAGGGATGATGGAGGGTGTAGTGGACAGAGTTTTCCGCCCAGGGAAGGGTGTAGCTATGGGAAGTGTTGCGGCTGCTGCTCTTCTACGCACAAAACCTGGAAGCTCGGCTTGTAAATATTGGCGCTCAGCGGGAGCGTGGAGACTGAGGTCAAGACTCGGGAAACGTTGACAGGTGCACTATGATGCTGTGTAGGAGGCTAGAAGTTTACACAATTGAATGACATTTTTTTGTATCCAGGACAACCCCTTTAAGTTTAATCCATATTTGTTGTATCATGCTCTGATATTGAGGAAGATAGGAATCAGGATGTGGAAGTTAAACTGCTCGATCCTATTGTTCTTGGGGAAATAAGTTGCCACCAGAGGTGTCGGGCAGTGGCTTTCCCCACTCTCCCTATTTAGAACACATGTATTCTCAACTAAGATGAGCCTGCTTGTGTACGGAGGGGTTGTGTAATGTGTATGGCCAGTTTTACTCAATGTGACTTACTTTCAGAATTGTTAGGGCTCATTTACACGGCCTAACGTACATTGGGGGGTACAATTTCCGGTCCCCAATGCACAGGCAATGAACATCTGTGCGGCTGCCACAACGGATCCAGACCCATTTAACTTGAACATGTTCTATTTTTTTGCGGTGCGAAGGCACGGAGAGAAACCCCAAGGAAGCACTCCGTAGAACTTCCTTGGGGTTCCGCACCGACCTTCCGGATTGCGGACCCATTCAAGTGAATGGGTCTGCATCTGTGACGCGGCGTGCACACAGCCAGTTACCGTGCCTTGCAGGCCACAATATGGGCACAGCCAGGCAACGGCCGTGTACATGAGCCCTTAGTATGATTTTTTTCTGTCCAGTTTAAGCCAAGGTCCTTTTACACAGACTGAAGTTTCAGGCAACTATAGGGAACAAACAAAATGTTCCTGATAATTGCCTGCTCGTCAGAGAAGTTACCTCTGCGGCTTGAGGAAAAGCATCAGTACAGCACTTGCTTGTCCACATAGGAAATGGGGACAAGATGCCTGTTTACACAGCATGATCTGCTGCACCGAAACGATGATGCTAAGTGCTAGCCGAAATAAATAATCACTCAATGAATAAGAAAACACTGATCGTGTCTTTTTTGCTGGCACCTAAAATCAGTGTTCCTGTGCAGAAAATCATGTTGTGATTGACAGCTTCTACAACGGACACCTTCCCCCAGGGGACTCTCTATCGCGTCCTAGGTGTAGGAAATTCTGTGTGGTATGTTGCGGCCTAAAATGTCTCTTTATGTGTGTCATGGTGCTCCTACCTGGATAAGGCTGGACCCCAGGCTTTGACTCCGAAGCAATAAATAGGGGGAATAATTGAGGGATTTGAAGAAATAACTTGAGTCCAGACCTTGAGACGAAGGTCAATGGCAGCTTTACTTGAATAAACATTTCTCCTAACAGTTTCAGGCTTCGTCTTGGTTCCAGCAGGCTTTAAGAAAAACTATAAGGGGGCAGTACACTAAAGTAAAACGTCACTTTTAATTGTATAGGAGATAAAAAAGGCCCCTACAGACAGACAAACATGTAAGACGTACACACCGTCAGCCTGGTGTAAGGCAGAAATGCTGAAGGCTAAAATGTCAACATTAATATTAATGGTGGGCTAGGCAAAGACTGAACGTAGAAGGTCAGAGGGGGCTTGTTAATATAATATACCCACTAACCCTAGTGACTCCCTACTTGTCCTAGTCCACCCTAATAGTGTATCCAAGGGACGGGGTCCAAAAAGCCCCGCAAGGGGTGGCCCAGACTGGAGCTCTAATCCTACACTGGAAGCCCTAGTAAGGCCCTAACCAGTGACAAAAAGACCATGCGTCCAATGGAATTAACACATTGATACAAGTTGTTAGAGATATGTCCCAACCAAAACCGAAAAGAATTAGAGAATACTCAAGTGTCCCAAAGGCTTTATCATATAACTGGCAGGCAAACTCAACTCTGCTCTGTCTCTGTTTCTCTCTGACTCTGCTGTACTGACAGGCTGGCTGCATAACTCAGCTTCTTCTGTATGCTGCACTTCTCTCTGTAGTCTGACTCTAGATTATGCCAGGGAACTTTCCTCCTAGATCCTGAGGCCTTAAGCTTTGGCCTCCATGGCCAGCAGAGCCTAAGGTGCTCTGGCTGGCGTGGGCACATCCAGCAGAGACGTGACTCTGTACACCCTTCCCCTGTCTAGGGAAGACCTAAACTGACTCTAACTGTCCCCACCCTTCCTGCAAGAAGTAGGACTTGCCCACTTCTCTCCAGTGGGGGGTTAGAATGGAATGGAACGCTCCATTCTACCTACATACAGCTCTGCTATGTTTGCTGCCACTTGCAGGTGAACCAGGCACATTACATATGAACAGGTACAGAACAAGATTATGAATGCACATTGTGGAGGACCTGGAAATAAATGCATAAGATGACATGAGGTTAGACCAATAAAGACAGTCGCAGGGTGCAGGAGTGGTAACACCACTCTGGGGTGTTACACTTCTTTTATGCACAATTATTGGGTACAAGTGTTTCTACCAACGCTCATCCACAATAATTGGCCTGATTATCAGTGCATATAAAGGGACTGTTAGTCATTTACTTTTTTGTTGGACCCTTTGAAGATTGTTGATGAAAAGCCCAATCTCCTCTGTGAATAGGATGCATTTATGGTGTACAGTATCCTGCTTCCCTGGCACAGCCAGAGTACATTGTCAGACCAAAAAAGAATGGCCATTAAGTCTAACCTAAACAGAGATGAAAGGACTGTGAACTTTGCAAGGAGATGAAATGAACAATGACCCTTTTTGTAGCATTACCTTCATTATAAGTTTACTTTTAATAATTCATGGTGTAGACACTAAGCTGATCAGGTAAACATGGGCTTCCCCATTATAGTCTACCTCCTCACTGAACACAATCTAAAGCGCGTCTTATGATATGATCCAAATTTATGTAAAGGCCAATTTCATACATTTATACATCAATGAGCGTCTTTGTATGATTATGGATTTAAAGAGGTATTCCAGTAATAACGGCTTGATTGGTGGAGCTCTGACCCATTTTCGAGCTGTAATACAGCGACTGTAGAAACCTATGGGGAGAATTTATCATCAAGGTGATATTTGAATTCAGTTTTCCTTGAGCCTGTATTAATGTACTTTTCAGTACTAAATAAGGAGAGAAAAGAAGAAATGGATTGCACATCCACTGCTAATGCTATGATCTCATCCCTGCATTCCTGCAGGAGACAGCACTAAATAGCGCATGTGTACCACCTCCAAGCTACATGCTAAATGAGGCATTTGTGTACATTTTGATCATTTTTTCAGTACTATTCCAGTTTTCTACACCACCCTCTACTGGAGTGATTTGGGGACTTTAAAAAAAAAAAAAAAGTCCCAGTCAAAAATCTTCTGGAGTGAAAGTCTTCAACATAGCTAACCCCCCCCCCCCTCCCCCCCACACGCACACACACACTTTCCCAAGCACTTTTCAGAACTGGAGTGAGTGGTATAAAAATCCAATAAGGTCACAAAGTTTTTAAAGCAATTGACCTCAAAAAGTCATTATGATCCATTTGAGACTTTTTGAAGACAGAATTCTGGAGTGCAGGGCGTGATAAATTCCCCCTTATTAGTTTCGTACATGACTACTGGTTTTAAGAGGTTTTTTTTTTTCATTCCCTGATTTATATGGAATCTGTGAGCCAAGACCACAGAGCTGCTCTTGTCCACTACATGACCAGAGAAGCTGTGCGATCAACAGCAGGTACTCAGCGGCAATTGCTATAATGGCCAGGGTCAGAAAAACCTCTAATCCAAGCCATGTAACCCCTTAGATGTAACTAGGGAGACTGGCACCTAAGGACCCTGTCAGAGGGAGGAATCACTAAGTAATTGATAGGGGTCCAATTGCCAGGGCCTCCATCAATCCTCAAATTGAAAGGGCGTCAGTTGAGCTTTGAGACTCCTTCACATGGAATTTAGAGGTAGGACCCAAGCCACTCTCCATATCCAACCTTTTGGATGGTTTACTCCTTCAAGAGAGGCTCATAGGGAAGGTGTCACCAGGAAGTTCACTGATAAACCAGACACAATACCTTGTAGGGCTAGCTCAGCTAAATGTAATGGTACCTTTCACTTAATGATCCAATGCTTCATTATCGAGAAAAAGGACTTTAAAGGATAACTGTCACACTTAGACCCTAATTTCAATTTTCATATATGTAGTTACTAATAACATGATATTCCAGACTCAGTTACTATTAGACTGACTTACCCCATATTTAATAAGATTCAGCCCTTAGCAACCAGTCTGCATAAAACTGCAATCTCACTATTCAGTTAAGATGGCCGCCACTGCCCTCACCCTGAGGCTAATCCCGCCTGCCCTCACTAGCCAGTAACAATAGCCCCCAAAAGTGTCAGTAACCAGAGCCCTCCCCCTAAAGGGTTAATCTCCTGCAGCACAAAGGGGTCCTCTTACCACATGTTGCTTTCATTTATACACTGAGCAGATGCCAGATCTCCCTTCCCTGGTCTGCGCTGCTTCCACTCTGCCTTCTCCAGCTCTGCTGAGTGAGGGAGCGTCTGCCAAGCGCAGGGACAGGGAGAAGTGCACACAGCCCAGGCACTGTTATCAGCTGCTGGGAGGACCTGCTGGCTTTAATCATTTACTTACAGTCCCTGGCTGTCAGTAATCTGACCTTGCACGCTGCGTGCTTCTGCGTCTTCCGTCCTTCAACACATAGACGGACCTGCATAGCAACCTGAATTTAAGCACAGGTAAAAGTAGGTAGTACAGGGAACAAAACTGTGGAATTAAGGGGTAATTGAATACACAGTGAAAAGTTTAAATAGGGCCACCAAGGAGATATTAATCACCACAATCCAATACTAAAAAAATAAATAAAATATGACAGTTAAAATTTTAAATCCATATGCAAATGAACAGTTTAGTGCCCCGGGGGTGGGACTTAGCCACTCTGTGCACCTTTACTTCTCTTGCTTCCTCTGCCAGCCCCTCCCTCTCCTTTCTGATTGACGGGGCCTGTTCTCTGCATAGTCATCTGGCCTGGCGCTGTCAATCAGGAAAGAGATGGAGGGGCTGGCAGAGGAAGCAGAGGGAGCAAGGGTACACAGAGTGGCTTGGACTTGGTGCATATAAAGTAGATTTTGCCCAGAATGAAGCAAAGGACCACTAAGTGAGATGTTTGATTACATTCTGCTGAGATAGCCCTACAAGGCATTTTTTCTGGTTTAACCGGTAATTTACTGGTGACAAATTCCCTTTAAGGGATGCAAGCAACAGACTCAAGACTGCTTACAATGACAACAATAAACCACTAAGTCCTGCCTGATCTATCCTTAATGAACTATCCTAGGTGATAAATGCTGTTTAAGGACTTGTCCAACCAAGTGTTTCAGATCTCTGTGATAAATTAAAATGTATTGTATATGATGCACATCTGGACCTGACAGCATATAATAAGCATGGTGAATTCCTAAGGAAACCTTTGACACTTGCAAACTACCTAACAACAAATATGTTGCCCTGGTCTGTCTATAGCATATCCAACTCCCCCATAACAACTGTCTAGATTAGACCATGCATGTTTACTCAATGATTAATAGCAAAAAAACTTGACTGAACCCAGCCAATATCAGTGAGGTACATCAATGGTCCTATGTGATAAATATGGAAGAAGAAAAAAACACCTAGAAAGATTTAAAAAGCTTATTTTACAATATGGCAATGCTAGTGGGTGTTATTCATAGTGATCAAACTTCCAAGATCTTTACTTTACATACAGATTGCAGATTGGTTCTGCAGAAGACCCTGCAGTGACCACCTGAACCATATGAAATCATCTACTTGAAGCAAGACTGCATTCATGCGCTGCCACTGACCTCACAGTGGAGACATGACTGGGAAAACAAAAGGATTCAGTTCCAGTGATGAAAGTAAATCTGTCTTTGTATTAATGATGGTTGCATCAGAGTTTGCAGGAGGGCTGGAAAGTGTCTACTGCCATCATATATAGTGTGGAGACACACAGGACCAGCATCATGTGTCATAGTGTGGGTTGCCAATAGCTTCCATGCCTGTTCCCATCTGGTATGCATGATGGAGCATTGACCAGCCTTTGGTATGTTCAGGACATCATGGAACCAGTCCTACTCCCTATTTTGACTCAGCTAGGAGATGTGATATTCCAGCAAGATAACTCCTGCCCACACTATGCAACATGCTCCTCAAGGTATCCAGCAGGCACCCCCCTGGCCAGCTCAATCACCAGATCTCTCCCACAATGCAAATATCTGGGACTGGATGGGCCACCAGTAGTGTTGATCAAACATGCTCGGCCGAACACCAGTTCAGCTCAAGCATCAGTCAGGTCCATAAATTTTGGGACATCGACACCATTCTAACATTTTTGGCTCTATACACCACCACAATGGATGATTTTAAATGAAACAAACTAGATATGCTTTAACGGCAGACTGTCAGCTTTAATTTGAGGGTATTTACATCCAAATCAGGTAAATGGTATAGGAATTACAACAGTTTGCATATGTGCCTCCCACTTGTTAGGGGACCAAAAGTAATGGGACAATTGGCTTCTCAGCTGTTCCATGGCCAGGTGTGTGTTATTCCCTCATTATCCCAATTACAATGAGCAGATAAAAATTATAGAGTTCATTTCAAGTGTGCTATTTGCATATGGAATCTATTGCTGTCAACTCTCAAGATGAGATCCAAAGAGCTGTCACTATCAGTGAAGCAAGCCATCATTAGGCTGAAAAAACAAAACAAACCCATCAGAGAGATAGCAAAAACATTATGCGTGGCCAAAACAACTGTTTGGAACATTCTTAAAAAGAAGGAACGCACCGGTGAACTCAGCAACAGCAAAAGACCCGGAAGACTACGGAAAACAACTGTGGTGGATGACCGAAGATATCTTTCCCTGGTGAAGAAAATACCCTTCACAACAGTTGGCCAGATCAAGAACACTCTCCACAAGGTAGGTGTATGTGTGTCAAAGTCAACAATCAAGAGAAGACCTGACCAGAGTGAATACAGAGGGTTCACCACAAGATGTAAACCATTGGTTAGCCTGGAAAACAGGAAGGCCAGATTAGAGTTTGCCAAACGACATCTAAAAAAGCCTTCACAGTTCTGGAATAACATCCTATGGACAGATGAGACGAAGATCAACTTGTACCAGAGTGATGGGAAGAGAAGAGTATGGAGAAGGAAAGGAACTGCTTATGATCCTAAGCATACCATCTCATCAGTGAAGCATAGTGGTAGTAGTGTCATGGTGTGGGCATGTATGGTTGCGAGTGGAACTGGTTCTCTTGTATTTATTGATGATATGACTGCTGACAAAAGCAGCAGGATGAATTCTGAAGTGTTTCAGGCAATATTATCTGCTCATTTTCAGCCAAATGCTTTAGAACTCATTGGACGGCGCTTCACAGTGCAGATGGACAATGACCCAAAGCATACTGCAAAAGCAACCAAAGAGTTTTATACGGGAAAGAAGTGGAATGTTATGCAATAGCCAAGTCAATCACCTGACCTGAATCCGATTGGGCATGCATTTCACTTGCTGAAGACTAAAGATGTCGCGAACATAAAATTTTCCGTTCGCGAACGGGGAACGCAAATTTTTGCAAATGTTCGCGAACGGGCAAAATGGGCGAACCGCCATTGAATTCAATAGGCAGGCGAATTTTAAAACCCACAGGGACTCTTTCTAGCCACAGTAGTGATGGAAAAGTTGTTTCAAGGGGACTAACACCTGGACTGTGGCATGCCGGAGGGGGATCCATGGCAAAACTCCCATTGAAAATTACATAGTTGACGCAGAGTTGGATTTAATCCATAAAGGGCATAAATCACCTAACAATCCAAAGTTTTTTTGAACAACGTGGTTTAAAACATCCAGTGTGTGTCCATTTGCCCAACCGCAAACTCCCCATTTGCACAAGGTTGGATACCATGTCCCGTTTATGTCATTGAAGGTTTCTTCCTCCACCCAGCCACGTACAACACCAAGGGTCCCCGAAAGGTGAATTGAATTGATTTTTCGAACGGGGAGATGGTTAAAAAAACGCTGGCTCCCTCCCCTTTGTTTGAATCCACGGTCACTGCGTCTGCGCCGTGCAATTTACTGTCCCACCCGATATGAGTGGTATTTTCTGTAGTACTATTCTCATCAGTTTAATCCCTGTTACGTCCCCAATCTGGGGTCCATTTATTGAATTGATTTTTCGAACGGGGAGATGGTTAAAAAAACGCTGGCTCCCTCCCCTTTGTTTGAATCCACGGTCATTGCGTCTGCGCCGTGCAATTTACTGTCACACCCGATATGAGTGGTATTTTCTGTAGTTCTATTTTCATCAGTTTAATCCCTGTTACGTCCCATATCAGGGATTGCCTTTTGTGAAAAAACATTTAGGCCGGGTACCTTCGACTGCCTTCACAGTGACAGACCAAACTCTGATACACCAAACTGAATTGATTTTAGGAACCGGGAGATGGAAAAAGCAGCTTGGTCGGTCCTCTTACTCCCAAGTTGGGGCACTGCGCGTGGACGGAGCAATGTGCTGTGACACCCTATATGAGTGGTGTCTTAACTAGTACTATTCCTATCAGTTTAATCCCTGTTACGTCCCCTATCCGGGGACGTGTGTCAAATTGATTAACCATTGTCGAATTAACAAACCATTACGACATCCTGGAATAATTTAGTTCTGAGCTTTGTACTTGCTTTGTATTGGAATTGATGGGGATTTTTTACATTGTCTGCATTATTTCTAATAAACTATTAAGAGACTTTATTATGATTTTTTATTTTATGTATTAAAAACCCATACAAAAAATAAAAAAATAAATTATGTTTTTTCTATGAAAAATTATCCAGCCGATCGCTTTTGGTCTGATCATAATGAAGCAACGGCCATATTATCATCTGGGGTGTGGCAACATTGTCAACACACTCATAGAGGTGATGATCGCTTCATTGTGATACGCAAGCCCCTTCACCAGAACAAGGTAACGATCACAAAGGGGAATTGACACTTGTATGTGCCTTTTTTGTTTTGTTTTGTTTTTGCAGCCACAGTGCAGCACCAGAGGCCAGAAAAATTTGGCATGTACACATGCCTGAAAAATAATGGTATTGTTGCAGCCGCTGTTGTAGCAGCGGCCGGAAAAATGTATGTTTTCCAGGCAGAAAGATGACTAAAACATTGCGGCTTGAACCCTAGTTGGTGGTGGAGAATTCACGAAAGTCATCCGGTATGCAGACATTAAATACAGCAGCGTGGGGACCATTTTGAGGCCAAGGCATGTCATCAGGCCTTTTGTTAGTCAAACGTATCTCCCACTGTCAGTCCCTTCGGGATCCATGCCTCATTCATCTTAATGAAGGTGAGGTAATCAACACTTTTTTGACCGCGGTGACTTCTTTTGTCAGTGACAATACCTCCTGCTGCACTGAAGGTCACTTTTGACAGGACACTTGAAGCGGGGCAGGCCAGAAGTTCTATCGCAAACTGGGATAGCTCAGGCCACAGGTCAAGCCTGCACACCCAGTAGTCAAGGGGTTCATCGCTCCTCAGAGTGTCGAAATCTGCAGTTAAGGCGAGGTAGTCTGCTACCTGACGGTCGAGTCGTTCTCTAAGGCTGGATCCCGAAGGGCTGTGGTGATGTGTAGGACTGAAAAAGCTCTGCATGTCCTCCATCAACAACACATCTGTAAAGCGTCCTGTCCTTGCCGCCGTGGTGATGGTAGGAGGAGGATTACTTTCACCTCTTCCCCAGTTAGATTCCCGTTGTGCTGTGACATCCCCCTTATAAGTTGTGTAAAGCATATTTTTTTGTTTGGTTTTGAACTGCTGCATCCTTTCTGACTTTCGGTAATTTGGTAACATTTCCGCCACTTTCTGCTTATACCGGGGGTCTAGTAGAGTGGCCACCCAGTACAGGTCGTTCTCCTTCATCCTTTTTATACGAGGGTCCCTCAACAGACATGACAGCATGAAAGACCCCATTTGCACAAGGTTGGATGCCGAGCTACTCATTTCCCGTTCCTCGTCCTCACTGATGTAATTGACCCCCAGCCACGTACAACACCACGGGTCCCAGATAGGTGACAACAACGAGCACCCTGGAATGCCTGCTGTGGTTGGTCTTTCTCCTCCTCAAAGCCACATTCCTCCTCTGAGGCCTCTTCCTCATACTCCTCTTGCAGCGTTGCCAAAGGTCCAGCAAGCAATGATGACAAGGCTGTTTCTGGTGGTGATGGTGACCACAACTCTTCCTCTTCACGCTCATCTACAGCCTGATCCAGCACTCTTCGCAGGGCATGCTCCAGGAAGAAAACAAATGGGTTGAGGTCGCTGATGGTGCCTTCGGTGCGACTGACTAGGTTTGTCACCTCCTCAAAAGGACGCATGAGCCTACAGGCATTGCACATGAGCGTCCAGTAACGTGGCAAAAGAATTCCTAGCTCCGCAGAGGCTGTCCTAGCACCTCGGTCATACAAATACTCATTGACGGCTTTTTCTTGTTGGAGCAGGCGGTCGAACATTAGGAGTGTTGAATTCCAACGTGTCAGGCTGTCGCAAATCAAGCTCCTCACTGGCATGTTGTTTCGGCGCTGAATGTCTGAAAAGTGCGCCATGACCGTGTAGGAACGCCTGAAATGGCCACACACCTTCCTGGCCTGCTTGAGGACGTCCTATAAGCCTGGGTACTTAGACACAAAGCGTTGTACGATGAGATTCAACACATGTGCCATGCACGGCACATGTGATAACTTGCCCAAATTCAATGCCGCCAACAAATTGCTTCCATTGTCACACACCACTTTGTCAATCTCGCAGTTGGTGCGGGGTCAGCCACTGATCCACCTGTGCGTTCAGGGTGGACAGAAGTGCTATTCCGGTGTGGCTCTCTGCTTTCAGGCAAGTCAACCCCAAGACAGCGTGACACTGTCGTATGCGGGATGTGGAATAGACCCTGGGGAGCTGAGGGGATTCAGCAGACGCCGCAGCAGAAGAGGACTCAGCCGAGGAGGTTATTGAAGAGGATGGAGTAGGAGGAGTAGAGGAGGTGGCAGTAGGCCTGCCTGCAAGTCGTGGCGGTGTCACCAACTCCGCTGCAGAGCCACGCATTCCATACTTGTCAGCCGTCAGCAGGCTGACCCAATGCACAGTGTACGTGATATACCTTCCCTGACCGTGCTTTGCAGACCAGGTATCAGTGGTCAGATGGACCCTTGCCCCAACACTGTATGCCAGAGATGCCATGGCTTCCTTTTCAATCACTGAGTAGAGGTTTGGGATTGCCCTTTTTGAAAAAAAAATTCGTCCGGGTACCTTCCACTGTGGTGTCCCAAAAGCGGCAACTTTTTTGAAGGCCTCAGACTCCACCAGCTGGTATGATAAAAGCTGGCGGGCTAAGAGTTCCGTGTAAGCCAGCTGTCAGACGCCGGGCAAGGGGGTGACTCTGTGACATTGGAACATTTCCTTTACAGACACCTGACTGTGGGCAGATGAGATGGAACTGCTGAAGGTGAGAGGCGGAGTGGCGGGTGGTTGAGAGGGGGCAAGGAGGACAGCAGTGGTTGACGTGGCTGAAGATGCTGGACCAGGAGGAGGATGGTGGCTTTGAGTTTGTGTGCTGCTTGTACTCATGTGTTGATCCCATTGGCGTGTGTGATGTCAGATCATGTGCCTTCGCAAAGCAGTTGTACCGAGGTGGGCGTTGGACTTCCCACGACTCAGTTTCTTTTGGCGCAGGTTGCAAATGGCATTGCTGTTATCAGAGGCAGACACACAAAAAAAATGCCACACTGCTGAGCTTTGCAATGACTGCATTCTGGTGGTGGCAACAGCATGCGTTGATTGGCGTGCTGTCTGGCTGACCCCGGGTGCCGATACATGCTGTCTGACTGTGCCACTAGCTCCTTGCAACGACCTCCCCCTGCTTCCAACTCGTCTCCTCCTTCTCTCTGTCTCCCCTTCAGAACTTTCCCCCTTTTCTTCTTCTCTTCGAGCAGGCACCCACGTGGCATCCACGGACACATCGTCATCATCAACCACTTCACTTGTATCTGACACCTCAGCAAAGGAAGCAGCAGCGGGTACAACATCATCATCATCATCACACTGTGCGTCCATGTGTGTAATGCTGCCTGACTGAGACATATCCCTGTTATCTACATCCTCTGGCAATAATGGTTGCGCATCACTAATTTTATCTAACTGATGTGTATATAACTCCTCTGAGGGATCAAATGAAGCGGCTGTGGTGGCTGTGGTGGCTGTGGTGGTGGTGGCGGCGGGAGGGAGAGTGGTAACTTGAGAGCAGGTGACCAAAGCTGAGCTGGAGGAGGATGGTGCGTCAAGGTTCTTAGCGGAAGCTGTTGAAGATTGGGCGTCCTGTGTAAGCCAGTCAACTATTTTCTCAAATTTTTTTGGGTTCAGGGTACGTGGCCTCTGAACACTGGGCATTATTCCAGGGCCAGTGGAAATCACGACGGCCCCTACGGGGTGGCCTTCCTCTGCCTGTCAATTTTTTTTAGATAAGTGGTACTATGCGTGCAAGGTACTGTGCCACCCTATATAAGTGATGGGCAGTGGGCACAGTACAGTCTGTGTGGGCTAGACACACACTGGCTTGCAACTGCGATTATATCACAGGGAAATATTATAAATTTAATTTATCTGCAAAGTATTGTCTGTGACACCCTGTATGAATGGTGTGCACACAGTACTGTCTGTGGGCCACACAGTTACTCACTGGCTTGCAACTGCGATTATATCACAGAGAAATAATATAAATTGTATTATTTTTATCTGCAAGGTATTGTCTGTGACACCCTGTATGAATGGTGTGCACAGAGTATAGTCTGTGGGCCAGACAGTCACTGGCTTGCAACTGCGATTATATCACAGAGAAATAATATAAATTGAATTATTTTTATCTGCAAGGTATTGTCTGTGACACCCTGTATGAATGGTGTTCACACAGTACTGTCTGTGGGCCACACAGTCACTCACTGGCTTGTAACTGCGATTATATCACAGAGAAATAATATAAATAGATTTTTTTTTATCTGCAGGGTATTGTCTGTGACACCCTGTATGGATGGTGTGCACACAGTACTATCTGTGGGCCTCACAGTCACTCACTGTCTTGTAACTGCGATTATATCACAGAGAAATAATATAAATAGATTTTTTTTTATCTGCAAGGTATTGTCTGTGACACCCTGTATGAATGGTGTGCACACAGTACTGTCTGTGGGCCACACAGTCATTCACTGGCTTGTAACTGCGATTATATCACAGAGAAATAATATAAATTTAATTTTTTTTATCTGCAAGGTATTGTCTGTCACACCCTGTATGAATAGTGTGCACACAGTACTGTCTGTGGGCCACACAGTCACTCACTGGCTTGTAACTGCGATTATATCACAGAGAAATAATATAAATCGAATTTTTTTTATCTGCAAGGTATTGTCTGTCACACCCTGTATGAATAGTGTGCACACAGTACTGTCTGTGACTGAGCCTGCAGCCTCTCACACACGGGCAGGCAACTGCAAAGTTTGCTCAATGATGATGTATAGGGGGTGGACCGAACATCGCATATGTTCGCCGGCGAATAGTTTGGGATATCACTACTGAAGACAAGACTGAAGGCAAAATGCCCCAAGAACAAGCAGGAACTGAAGACAGTTGCAGTAGAGGCCTGGCAGAGCATCACCAGGGATGAAACCTAGCGTCTGGTGATGTCTATGTGTTCCAGACTTCAGGCTGTAATTGACTGCAAAGGATTTGCAACCAAGTATTAAATAATGAAAGTTTGATTTATGATTATTATGCTGTTTCATTACTTCTGGTTCCTTAACAAGTGAGAGGCACATATGGAAACTGTTGTAATTCCTACACTGTTCACCTGATTTAGATGTAAATACCCTCAAATTAAAGCTGACAGTCTGCAGTTAAAGCACATCTTGTTCGTTTCATTTCAAATCCATTGTGGTGTTGTATAGAGCCAAAAATGTTACAATTGTGTCGATGTCCCAATATTTATGGGCCTGACTGTATTTAGAATATATAATATATTATAACAATTATTATTATTTTGTAATAACACATTTATTTTGTGCGATACATTTTTTACAATTACTAAGAAAAAAAATATATATATAAATTTAATCTCTAAAATGTTTCTGCCAGGATTCAAACTCCTAACCTTGTACATTAGATGCAAGGACATATAATCACTACACTATAGGTCTACAAGTTAACCTGTACAGAAATATAAAATAAGTCTTCTGCTGAATAGGAATACTCACTACATCAAAAACTTATATGAGGTTTTTCTGGCACAGTTTAGCATTCAGCGTTATAGCTCAGTGGATAAGGTCCTTGTACAATGTTGGGAGTTCGAACCCTGGCAGAAACATTTCAGAAATAGATTCAATTTATATTTTTTTTTAGCAATCGTAAAAAAATGTATGGCACTAAATAAATGTGTAATTACTAAATATATATATAGATAAAATCATACTTCTAATATATATGAATGCATAATATTTGGGAAACTAGTACTGATGTTTTTAGCCATAATATATTTACGTATATTATAATATATTATATATTCTAAATATATAATAATATATGTTAATATATTATGGCTAAAAACATATCTATATATAAATGTTTCTGCCGGTATTCAAACTCCCAACCTTGTATATTAGAGAGAAGGAAGTTAACCACTACATTATAGAGCTACATGTTAACCTGCACAGAAATATAAAATAAGTCTTCTGCTGAATAAGAATACTCACTACATTAGAAACTTCTATGAGGTTTATAGCTGAGTGGATAAGGTCCTTATCTCTAATGTACAATGTTGGATGTTCAAATCCTGGCAGAAAATTTTCAGAAATTAGATTTAAATACACTGGGGTGTCTCCAAGCACTGACTCCATATACGGATATAGCTATATATGGAGTCAGAGCAGGGACTCCTAAACTGAACAAGAGTACTGAGTAGAGATGGCCTTACAGTTCGCCCGGTGAACTTTGCACATTCACGATTTGCCGAAAATATGGCGATATTCGTGACCGCCATATTATTTTACACTGTAAAGAACTTTGACCCATGACACATCCATCAGGTGGTATAGGACAGCAGTTTGAAAAGTTTCAGCACATGGACATACCCCCTACCTTATATTTAGACCTGATCTGGCCGCCATTTTACATTCAGTCTTTTGTCAGCGTAGGGAGAGGTTGCTGTGTGGAGCAGGGACAGACTGTTAGGGACACAAATCGCTAGCTAATAATTCCACAAAAGTCCTTTTAAGGACTGGTATAGGTGTACTATTGATAGGTGTGCAGTACAAGAGGTGTAATACAGTTATAATATTATATTCCCCCTCACTCCCCCTCCTTCTCAGCCTCCAGCTGGTGCGGTGGTTGTGGGCCAATGGGTGAGCGTCCACCCCCCTTCCCCTGCTGCACTATTTTTCCCTGCTGGTCCATTTCCCCCCGCTGCACTACCCCCCCCCCCCCCCCGCGCGGCATCAGTCCCCCTTTCTATATTAGCTACTGGCCCTCCTGGTTTGCCGGCTGTTGCCCCCTCTGCTATACTAGCCGTGGGCAGTACGGGGCAGGCTGAGCTAGCTGGCCCGCAATTGTCTCCCCCCGCTATGGCCCCACCGTTATCTTCTCCTCCACCGGTGGCCTATCACAGATCGCGCAGGCGCAGGGAGCAATCGGCCTCATCCTCTTCATCGCAGGATGATAGGAGACATTACTGCCATTGTTCTCGCCAGTGCCGATCCTGACGCCATTCCAGGGCTTCCAGGAGCAGCAGGCGATCCAGATCCTCTAGATGGCGCTCCCCGTCGTCTTCGGATGGATCGACGAGCGCATCAGTGGAGTCTGGCCGAACGTCAAGATCAAAACGTAAGAGGTAGGTGCCTCCTCACGCATCCAGGGCTCCCAGCCTGGTCGCCACTGTGGTACACTAGGATGTCATCCCGGTACCCGGTCCTTCAGCAGCAATGGAGTCTTCCACAATCGGTGAGTACCAGTATACTGGGGAATGGTCGGCGGGAGGGGTTGGGACAAATATAGAGTCATATTTGAAGTCACTGTTGGAGAAGCTGCCCAATCCCATCAACTCCCTCCCTCTCCTTTGCATAAACAAGCAGCGATTTTAGCTGGTGTCCATAAAGACTCTTTTTTCTGTGGCTTCAGACCTCTGGGATGCCATGTGGAAGAGTCAGTTAAGGACAAGATTTGGGCGAACCAGTATGTTGATATTTGGTCCTTGGTATCGGTAGACCAGCATACCATAGACAGGGAAAGGCGGGTATCTGACAAGCCTTATGAGCATAGGCCCAAGGTAACCAAGACCATGAATAATTGGTTGCAGGCTTTTTTGGTCCTGGGATGCATCATGGGTCAGAAGCACCCCGACCGTTCTTTTGAGCTTTTCGTCTACCAGAACACGATATACAGCACTTACAAGGCCCATGGCGGTAGTGCTTGGTGGCGGTATGACGAAGAATTCCACTGACGTTTGGCATTGCACCCTGATATTGGGTGGGGGGTCAAAGCGACCAATGTTTGGCTTTGCCTCATGATGTCTCAACGCCAGCCTCCCTTTCATGGAGCATACTTGCAATGCCCCTTGTTAAATAACCAACACGCTCCAGGGCGGCGAACGGTCACTGGTCCCTGGGAAAATGCTCCGGGACCAGTGGCCGTTCGCCGCCCTGGAGCGTGTTGGTTATTCAACAAGGGGCATTGCAAGTATGCGGGCTTATGTAAATACAAGCATGAATGCTCGGCTTGCGGGGGGCTCCAACGCGGCAAACCAATGTCCTGGCCCCCCCCCCCCCGGTAAATTCACCAAGCAGCCCGCTACAAGTGCCTCCAAGGACACCGGTGAGCGTAGTAGAGATGTCCCCTTGGCTCGACAAGTACCCCAATAAGCCGGCTGCAGCTCAGCTTCGCTCTGGTTTTACATTTGGGTTTTTTATTCCGTTTGTTCTGTGTAGGTTTCCCATGTTTTCTGAGAATCTCAGGTCCGCCAGAGACCTCCCAGAGATCCTGAGGGAGAAGTTGGGTAAGGAAGTGTCATTGGGCAGAATTAAGGGTCCATTTCCATCTATCCCTTTTGCCAATCTCAGGGTGCCGCCTCTGGGGGTGGTCCCCAAGAAGGATCCCGGGAAGTTTCCACTTATTCTTTACCTATCACCTATCACACCCTAAGGGTTTGTCAGTCAATTATGCCATTCTCCCCGCAGATGCCTCTGTGTCTTACGTATCCTTCGACATGGCAGTAGCTTTGGTTAGGGAGGCGGGTAAGGGTGCTCTCCTTGCTAAATCGGACATTGAGTCGGCCTTTAGACTTCTCCCTGTTCAACATCAGACGGCCGTCTGAATGAGCCCTTAAGCTGATATGCAAAGAAAACATCTATGTCAGTCCATGGGCAAAAAGGGAAAAGCTTCATCAATTTGGTGTCCCTATCCACTGACCCTATATGAGAGCGAATCAGTCACAGAGAAAAAGTCAATCTCACTGCAGCAATCTGTCCGTCATACAGCTATTATAGATATATAGATATTACAGGCAGCATGGAAGCAACCAGCACAGAATAAGCTGTGTTTTATCATGCTGTCTTATGAACCAAACAATAGTCCCAAATTAGCCAGGACTGCCCCTGTTTTTGAAAGAGAATTTATTACAGTTTTTGTAAAATTAGTACACTAGATAATGGTCACTGCTCTTTGCTCTTGGCTCTTTTTCAGCAGCTCTATGCCCTCTTCTGCTCTGGGCGCTACCACACACAATGTCATGACACTGGTCAATTGTTTCTAAAGCCAAAGAGGTCCTGGAGCTGCTAAAGAGCAAGAAGAAGTAAGTAATTAGATGGATCTGATCTAGGGTCTGAATCTTTGAGTCTGGTATGGTCTCAGAGTTGTCCAAGTTATTATTATGATGACCTATCCTCAAAGATAGATCATCAATATCAGATCGGCAGGGATCCGACACCTGGTATCCCCACTGACCAGCTGGTTAAATAGAAGGCTGCGCGCCGTGCCAGCGCAGCCTTCTCTTAGTTGTTTACCTGCTCGCCATCGCAACAGTAGCAGTGAGCAGGCATATTTACAAGAAGCCGTCAAATTTACTTCTATGGGATGGCTCGTTCCTATATACATAGGAATGAACCGTCCCAATGAACTGAATGGGACATCTTCTTGGAGTTACACCTGCTTACTGCTGCTGTTGCGACAGTGAGCAGGTATACAAAGAAGGTAAGGCTGCACTCGCACAGAGCGTGGTCTTCTCTTCAGCCAGTTGTTTGCCGTGCTGCGGCCGCATCTCTCGCACGTCCCCATTATAGTGAATGGGACTAGGCCGGACTTCCGGCAGCACACGTGTGCGAGTGTTAGTACGGATCCGGCAGGCTATTGTGAAAGTAGCCAAAACAGGAAATACGTAAAGAAAATGTTTTTTAAGTTCCTGCAATAACCTGTCTCTTATCGGCCACAGTTATGAACACTCTTTAATATAAGAACTGCCTTTTTTGCCCACAGCAACCAATCACCAATCACATGCAGAGGTTTTTGATCATGCAGTTTACGCTGACATTTTTTGAACCAAATATATAAAAATAATTACTAATTATTCCCTGATGTTAAAGGGGTTGGCTACTCTCTGGCTATTTGTGACCAATGACTATGACTATGTCACTTGACCCTCCATCAGCAGCCATTTTATGGACAAGACCTCTGTATGGACAGCACAAAACACTTGGCAAACAACGGGGCACACAGTATCTTAGGAAATATAGAAAATAGCACAGAAAATCAACAGAGGCTATATTAGTTAGTGCCATATAATCATCTTACAAACACATTGGTCCAGAGTAACCAGAAAGTGGCCAACCCTTTAATCTTCAGAATATTTCTATAGCTGACACTTTACAACCACATCTTCTTTGGTGAGGTGGTTCAGAAAACGGATAATTTATGAATAATGTAATAGGTCCTATCTATAAGCTGGAGGCTATATGATCCTTGAGTAATACTGATAATTAAAAGATAATGTTGGTGTCCTGATTGCTACAGTTTTATTGCTTTTATAATCTCGAAGACAGCTTGGAAACTATTTATTTCCTACATACGGAGCTTTGATAAAAATTGTGCGATGAATTTCATTACTGTAATATGTTCTCTGAATTCATGCCGCTAATACAATTACACCACGTATTCTTGAGCCACTGTTTTAATCACCTTGAATATTAATATTGACTTCCCTACTTTATTTAATAGGTTTTTCTACTGTATGTTTGTCCTGGTATAATATCCAATTCTATGAATTTAATAGTTCATTTTATACACTGAACAAAAATATAAGCGCAACACTTTCGGTTTTGCTACCATTTTGCATGAGCTGAACTCAAAGATCTGAAACATTTTCTACATACACAAAAGACCCATTACTCTCAAATATTGTTCACAAATCTGTCTAAGGCTACTTTCACACTAGCGTTCGTCGGTCCGCTCGTGAGTTCCGTTTAAAGGGGCTCACGAGCGGACCCGAACGCAGCCGTCCAGCCCTGATGCAGTCTGAATGGAGCGGATCCGCTCAGACTGCATCAGTCTGGCGGCGTTCAGCCTCCGCTCCGCTCGCCTCCGCACGGACAGGCGGACAGCTGAACGCTGCTTGCAGCGTTCGGGTGTCCGCCTGGCCGTGCGGAGGCGTGCGGATCCGTCCAGACTTACAATGTAAGTCAATGGGGACGGATCCGTTTGAAGATGCCACAATATGGCTCAATCTTCAGGCGGATCCGTCCCCCATTGACTTTACATTGAAAGTCTGGACGGATCCGTACGAGGCTATTTTCACACTTAGGCTGTTATATGCTAAAATAATGCAGACGGATCCGTACTGAACGGAGCCTCCGTCTGCATTATTACGATCGGATCCGTTCAGAACGGATCCGATCGAACGCTAGTGTGAAAGTAGCCTTAATCTGTGTTAGTGAGCGCTTCTCCTTTGCCGAGATAATCCATCCCACCTCACAGGTGTGGCATATCAAGGTGCTGATTAGACAGCATGAATATTGCACAGGTGTGCCTTAGATCAATATATGACAAGTTATACACAAAATCTTCCTATAAACCTATATAGCAATCTGCTCAGCTCCTCCTGCTCTGCTGCCTGCAGGTTCTCTTTAATGTAACCACAGGATGCCCCAGTATTAGGAATAAGTCATTATATGAAAACATAGGGGGGCATTTATCAAATCAGATACGTCATTTTCGTGGCTTAAAAATGTTTTCTACGACATTTGGTCAAATTCTGCAACATTTGGTGAGACTCGCCACTTTTCAAAGTGGTCTATGTTTATGGAAATATAGAGATTAGACCTGGATTACGGCACATTTACTATGTGCGATTTTGGCAAGGGTCGCACAAAAGTCACAACTCCATGCCAGGCAACCCTCTGGTCTACTTTTACACATATAGGTGTAAACTACATTCAGAGACGGACTGAGCATTTAAATTGTCCCTGGAAAAAAGCTAAAAATGGGGAAACACAAGTAGGCAGTGTCAAGAGAAGTAGGCAGGGCCTGCAATACCATAGTGCACAAATTACTGCTGCCCTCACCACACAGTTCAACTGTATCATGGTCCTGAGGATGTGATACAGTTGAGCTCGGGAGGGCACTTGCAGAAGTTGACCAGATGCATACTTACCTGAGGCTTCCAGAATTAAAGCTGAGAGCGTCAGATCATTATGTACCTGGCTCACCGGGAAATTTCCCTGTAAAGTCTATGGCCAGTCTATCCCTGACCACATTGCACTCATGCCACATATATTATTAAGGTGTACAATTTCATAAAATTGGTGCAAACACACAAAGCAAAGCCAGAATTTAAACTAATACAAAAACAATCGCAAATTAGAAATATCCCCCATAGTCTTTAACCCCTTCTACCCCGGGCCAGTTTTCACCCACCTGCCCACGCCATTTTTAAAACAGAAAGTGATACCTCATAAAATATTTATTACTTAACAGTCCCCATATGTTTTCTTCATGTTTGGATCATTTTGTAAATGTCATTTTATTTTTTTTAGTACGTTAGAAGGCTTAGAATTTTAGAAGCAATTTTTAAAATTTTTAATAAAATTTTAAAACCCCACTTTTTAAGGACCAGTTTAGGTCTGAAGTCACTTTGTGGGGCTTACATAAGAGAAACCTCCCATAAATAACCCCATTGTAGAAACTACACCCCTCAAGTTATTGAAAACTGATGTTACAAACTCTGTTAACCCTTTAGGTATTCCACAAGAATTAAAGGAAATGGAGAAGAAATTTCCAAATTTAACTTTTTTGGCAGATTTTCCATTTTAATAAAAAAAAAAATCTTTAACACATTGTCACGACCTTGTTTATGGCCGTGACTCCTTGGGAGCCGCATACAGTTGCCCGCGGTTTGGTTTGTTGTGTCAACCGTAGCTGGGGGCACTTTGCTGTCTGCCTCGGGTGCGGTTGCCGCGGACAACAGGTATGTGTGCGGTTGCCTTGGAGTTGTGTGCGTGTATGTATGCACTTTGAATGTCTGGTGTGCACTCTGTTGTATGTTTGGTGTGCACTCTGACATTTCCCTTCACTGTAGCTGCCCGTGGCAACGTTTGGTTTGATGTACATGTGGTGGCAGTGTCTCAGCCTTTTGGCCGGCTCCCAGGACACGTTTGCCACACATGTCGTTGTCATCGGTAACAGTTGCAGTGAGTATTTGTGTGTATTTCCCTTTATGTGGTCTCACTACACTTCCTGGTGTTGGAATGGTTAAATCCCTTCTGTGTGTGTGAACACTGGGTGTGTCTGTGTGGGTGTGACTACTTGGGCCTATAAAGCCTCAGTGTTTATCTCCAGTCTGGGGGGTATTTCAGCCATGGCTAGCTGGAGTAGCCTCCTGTCTTATATCACCTGCCAGTGGGGGCCACCCTTGTGGTCATAAGTTTAAGTATGTGTGATGTTCAGTTTATGTTTTCCTTTATTATTCTGTGCAGCTATGGATCTGGGTTCCTGTGTGTGGATGTGTGTGTGCTAAGTTCTACAGGGAGTGCAGAATTATTAGGCAAGTTGTATTTTTGAGGATTAATTTTATTATTGAACAACAACCATGTTCTCAATGAACCCAAAAAACTCATTAATATCAAAGCTGAATATTTTTGGAAGTAGTTTTTAGTTTTAGCTATTTTAGGGGGATATCTGTGTGTGCAGGTGACTATTACTGTGCATAATTATTAGGCAACTTAACAAAAAAACAAATATATACCCATTTCAATTATTTATTTTTACCAGTGAAACCAATATAACATCTCAACATTCACAAATATACATTTCTGACATTCAAAAACAAAACAAAAACAAATCAGTGACCAATATAGCCACCTTTCTTTGCAAGGACACTCAAAAGCCTGCCATCCATGGATTCTGTCAGTGTTTTGATCTGTTCACCATCAACATTGCGTGCAGCAGCAACCACAGCCTCCCAGACACTGTTCAGAGAGGTGTACTGTTTTCCCTCCTTGTAAATCTCACATTTGATGATGGACCACAGGTTCTCAATGGGGTTCAGATCAGGTGAACAAGGAGGCCATGTCATTAGATTTTCTTCTTTTATACCCTTTCTTGCCAGCCACGCTGTGGAGTACTTGGACGCATGTGATGGAGCATTGTCCTGCATGAAAATCATGTTTTTCTTGAAGGATGCAGACTTCTTCCTGTATCACTGCTTGAAGAAGGTGTCTTCCAGAAACTGGCAGTAGGACTGGGAGTTGAGCTTGACTCCATCCTCAACCCGAAAAGGCCCCACAAGCTCATCTTTGATGATACCAGCCCAAACCAGTACTCCACCTCCACCTTGCTAGCGTCTGAGTCGGACTGGAGCTCTCTGCCCTTTACCAATCCAGCCACGGGCCCATCCATCTGGCCCATCAAGACTCACTCTCATTTCATCAGTCCATAAAACCTTAGAAAAATCAGTCTTGAGATATTTCTTGGCCCAGTCTTGACGTTTCAGCTTGTGTGTCTTGTTCAGTGGTGGTCGTCTTTCAGCCTTTCTTACCTTGGCCATGTCTCTGAGTATTGCACACCTTGTGCTTTTGGGCACTCCAGTGATGTTGCAGCTCTGAAATATGGCCAAACTGGTGGCAAGTGGCATCTTGGCAGCTGCACGCTTGACTTTTCTCAGTTCATGGGCAGTTATTTTGCGCCTTGGTTTTTCCACACGCTTCTTGCGACCCTGTTGACTATTTTGAATGAAACGCTTGATTGTTCGATGATCACGCTTCAGAAGCTTTGCAATTTTAAGAGTGCTGCATCCCTCTGCAAGATATCTCACTATTTTTGACTTTTCTGAGCCCTGTCAAGTCCTTCTTTTGACCCATTTTGCCAAAGGAAAGGAAGTTGCCTAATAATTATGCACACCTGATATAGGGTGTTGATGTCATTAGACCACACCCCTTCTCATTACAGAGATGCACATCACCTAATATGCTTAATTGGTAGTAGGCTTTCGAGCCTATACAGCTTGGAGTAAGACAACATACATAAAGAGGATGATGTGATCAAAATACTCATTTGCCTAATAATTCTGCACTCCCTGTATTTGTATTGTTTGTGAACTTCAGCTTGCCTGCACATGGATCCAGTCAGCAAGGCTGTGGCAGGTGGCTGGAACTAGTGCAGCACCTGCCATATCCATAGGCCTGTATTTGTTCCCCATTCCTTGCAGCTTGGCCAGTGAGACTCCTGTTCCTCCGCGTCCAGAAGGAACAGGTCGTCTTACCCTACTCCTAGTTCAGGGACCGGTCGGAGGGTGAGTAGGGATCCGAGGTTCCTGAGCATGGGCCCTCCTACCTTCAAGGTCGGCCCATGCAGCTAGGAGTTAGGGGTGTATTAGGAGGTGACCTGCTCCCTAATTCTCTCGTCCTGGCCGAGCAGTGGTTAACATCTTCTGGCATCGCACGACTGAGGGTTTTCCCCATCCTCAGCCGTGACACACATTAAGGGTTGACAGCCAAACAAAACTCAATATTTATTACCCTGATTCTGTGGTTTACAGAAACACCCCATATTCGGTTGTAAACTGATGTAAGGGCACACTGATGAAGCCCCCCTGATGCACCCTACAGTAGAAACTCCCAAAGAAGTGACCCCATTTTGGAAACTATGGGATAAGGTGACAGTTTTATTGGTACTATTTTGGGGTGCATATGATTTTTAATCACTCTATATTAAGTTTTTTGTGAGGCAAGGAAACCCAAAAATGGCTGTTCTGGCACAGTTTTTTTTTTTTTTTACAATGTTCATCTGACAGGTTAGATCATGTGCTATTTTTATAGAGCAGGTTGTTACGGACGCGATGATATCAAATATGTCTACTTTCTTTGTTTGTTTCAGTTTTACATAATAAACATTTTTGAAAAAAAATTATGTTTTTGTGTCTCCATTTTCTGAATGCCATATTTTTTTTATATTTTTCAGCCGATCGTCTTGTGCAGGGGCTAGTTTTTTTGCAGGAAGAGTTAATGTTTTTATTAGTACCTTTTTTGATCATTTATTTTTACACTTTATGGGCAAGGTGACCAAAAATTTTTTGTTTTTGCACAGTTTTTATTTATTTATTTTTACAGCGTTCACCTGAGAGGTTAGGTCATGTAATATTTTTATAGAGCAGGTCGTTACAGACGTGGCAATACCTAATATGTATACTGGCATTTTTGAAACAAAAACATGATGTTTTAGTTTCTGCATATTCTGAGAGCTATAGTTTTTTTGGGGGGCGCTTTTCTTATTTAGGGGCTCATTTTTTAAGGGATGAGGTGACGGTTTTATTGGTACCATTTTGGGGGGCCATACACCTTTTAGATCGCTTGGTGTTGCACTTTTTGTGATGTAAGGTGACAAAAATAGATATTTTTTACACTGTTTTTTTTTTTTACACTGTTTATTGGATGGGGTGAATCATGTGATGTATTTATAGAGCCAGTTGTTACGTACGCGGCGATACCTAATATGTGTTTTTTTCTTTTTTTTTCTATTTTTTCTATTTTAAAATCTGGAGAAAGGCTGTCATGTGTAATATTGTGTCATGTGTCGGGAAGTGGTTAAAGTGGTTGTCCTGGCTATAGATATTGATGGCTAAGTATCCTTTTAGCTGGACCAATGATCAAGCAGATTGTCAGGAACAAACAAGATACTTTAAACATTTACATGCAGCAATCACCTCCACCTCAAATGTATTGTTCCTGCGCAGTAGATTATCGTTTAGACAGTACGATCCACTGAACAGGAATGATGATTTTTAATGCCAGCTGAACAACATGATCTCCTGATAAATGAGCGTTTGCTCAGTCATCGGATGATTACCGACACCTTTTACACAGGCTAATTTAGGATCGAGTGTTTATACAAACACTTGTCCCTAATAATCTGTCTGATCATTGTTCCAAGTAAAAGGACCTTTATCCTTAGGATAGCCCATCAATATCTGCCCAGTAGGGGTCTGTCACCTGACACACCCATCCATAAGCTGTTCTCAGCTGCTGCCGACACGAGAAATAACACAGTGGGTGGAGCCGGAAGAAGACAGCTCCTACCTCTGTGTAGTGACTGTGCCAGCTTACTGCAGCTCAGCTCCAGTTCAACTGGCATTGCCCCATGTTTTACAGTAACTGACATAATACACTGCAATACAAAGAAGTATTGCAGTGTATTATATGGAAAATCAGAGGACTGCATGTTCAAGTTTCCTACTGCAAAAAAAAGTAAGAAAGTAAAAAAAGAAAGGGTTTAAAAAAATGTAAGCAAACAAAACAAAAAAAGCCTATTTTTACTTGCAAACATGTTAAATGGGAATCTGTTATCATTAAGAGACCTCCCTATCCAACTGTTTGCATAGACACATAGCTGTGGGTCGCCTGATTAAACGCTGCTTTTCTTATGTTGTTCTGAGGCTCCATTCCCGGGTTATACTTTTTCTTAGTATGCAAATAAGGCCTTTGGTGCAATGAGGGTGTCGACATTGCTCTTGTTGTACCATAGCTGCACTACTTTATGTGGCCAGCCCCTCCCTCAGTGCTTTGGTTGACAGGGCCTGGCAATGGCAAAGCAGTGAGGAAGGGGCTGGTCACAGAAAAGATTGGAGCCTGGGTGCAGCAAGAGCAATGGTGACACCCTTATTGCACCAAAGGCATAATATGCATGTTAAGAAAAAGTATCATACCTCGGGAATAGAGGCTCAGATCAACAGAAGAAAAGCAACATTTTAATCAGGTGAACTACAGCTATGTGTCCATGCAAACAGCTGAATAGGGATCTTGCTGGTGATAAGTATAGAAAAAAAAAATCATACTTGCTGTCATGTCCTTACGACTTATACTATAAAATTATCAGATTTTTTTTTACAATATAAACAGGTTAATTACTTTGCAAAATTGCGTGTGCCTCATGAGGTCCCATGCTTCAGTTCCTTCTGCCTATTTTGGGCTTTTTAAGATTTTTTTTTCTATGGATGATAAACCATTATGATTTTTATGTATCATGTGCTCATATCTAATGTTATTGTGCTGTACAGCTGATTGGGCGCTGGTTACCTTGAGGAACAATTTCTCACGTTGTTCAGGGGGGGAAAATGAATGAATTACTTTTACAACCATCAAAATGATGTACAGCTGCCATGACTGGCTCCACTCATATTACAGGATTGATCCCTCAAGTTACTCAAAAACACATTTATGCCAGAAATATCACCAGTCAGCATTTTAGAGAGATGCATAAACCATAACCCTTTATATCTCTATTCACGTACTGACACATTCAGGTAGCCGGTAGTCAAGAATTGCACCGATAGATATAAAAGCATGCAGCACGTCGCTGTAAGATCCGCAGATCGTTGAGTACAGGACATTGACGGACACCAGTGTTCATCTCACGTGTACTACTACTACTATACCATAGACACATGAATAGTAATTCACATGCAGTTTATTGAATTCTGTAATTTATGCCCCATTAAAGGGGTTATCCGACTGGTTATAACTAATATTGCCTATGCAGCTCATCACTACTGTCCATCCCTTAGTAAATGTAAACTGCTGGTCATGGCACAAAACACACTAAACATGTGACAAATAAAGGTCCCTTTACACGGGACAATAGCGCAGAAGATAGCTGGGAAGGAATCGCTCCTCCCCACAACCTGCTGATCGGTAGTTGAGGAGCCAACCCGGAAGGAGGCCATTTTAGATTTAGTATTCACAAATGGGAATTTGGTATCTGATATTACTGTAGGGGAAAGCTTGAAATCTAGTGATCACCAGTCAGTGTGGTTTACTATAAGTACAGTGACTGAGTCACACCACACAAAAACAAAAGTTTTAGATTTTAGAAAAACCGACTTTTCTAAAATTAGATTAGTGGTATATGAGTCCCTAACAGATTGAAACAGTTTCATTGGAGTCCAGGAGAAAATGGGACTACTTAAAAGTGGCACTATTGAAGGCAAAAGAAAATTGCATTAGGCTTGTCAGTAAAAGCAAAAAAAGGAAGAGACCACTGTGGTACTCGGCAGAAGTGGCCAAAATCATTAAAAACAAAAAGATAGCATTTAGGAATTATAAAAAGAAAAAACAAAAAAAACAAGGATGACAGGCAAATTTATAAGATTAAGCAGAGAGAGGCCAAACAAGTTATAAGAGCTTCTAAAGCACAGGCAGAAGAGAAATTAGCTCAGTCAGGGAAAAAAAGGCGATAAGACATTCTTCAGATACATAAATTAAAAAAGGAAACTAAAACAAGGAATTACAAAATTAAAAACAAAAGAAGGAAGGTATATGGAAGAAGATAAAGAACTAGCTTACTGCCTCAATGAATACTTCTGTTCAGTTTTTACAAAGGAAAATGAAGGAAAAGGACCTCAGTTAGGAAAGAAGATTAATGAATCTTTTGATGCATGTGTCTTTACAGAGGAAGAGGTTCTAAGTCAGCTGTCTAAAATTAATACAAATAAGTCACAGAGGCCTGATGGGATACCCTCAAAGCTATTAAAAGAGCTCAGCGGTGAACTAGCAAAACCATTAACACATTTATTTAACCAATCACTGGCAACAGGAGTCGTCCCAGAAAATTGGAAATTAGCAAATGTTGTGCCAATTCACAAGAAAGGTAGTAGAGAGGAATCGGGCAACTATAGGCCAGTAAGCCTGACATCAATAGTGGGGAAATTAATGGAAACCATACTTAAGGAGAGGATTGTGGACCATCTAAAATCCCATGGATTGAAAGATGAAAATCAGCATGGTTTACTTCAGGGAGATCATGTCAAACTAATCTTATTGATTTTTTTGATTGGGTGACTAGAATAATAGATGGCGGAGGTGCAGTAGACATCGCTTATCTAGACTTTAGTAATGCTTTTGATACTGTCCCACATAGAAGGCTTATCAATAAATTCCAGTCATTGGGCTTGGACTCCCATATTGTTGAATGGATTAGGCAGTGGCTGAGGGAAAGACAACAGAGGGTTGTAGTCAATGGAGTATATTCAGACCATGGTCTTGTTACCAGTGGGGTACCTCAGCAATCTGTTCTGGGACCCATATTGTTTAATATCTTTATTAGCAAAATTGCAGAAGGCCTCGATGGTAAGGTGTTTCTTTTTGCTGATGACACAAAGATTTGTAATAGGGTTGATGTTCCTGGAGGGATACACCAAATGGAAAAGGATTTAGGAAAACTAAAGGAATGGTCAAAAATCTGGCAACTAAAATTTAATGTTGATAAGTGCAAGATAATGCACCTGGGGCGTAAAAACCCAAGAGCAGAATATAAAATCAGTGATACAGTCCTAACCTCAGTATCTGAGGAAAGGGATTTAGGGATCATTATTTCAGAAGACTTAAAGGTAGGCAGACAATGTCATAGAGCAGCAGGAAATGCTAGCAGAATGCTTGGGTGTATAGGGAGAGGCATTACCAGTAGAAAGAGGGAGGTGCTCATGCCGCTCTACAGAGCATTAGTGAGACCTCATTTGGAGTATTGTGCTCAGTACTGGAGACCATATCTCCAGAAGGATATTGATACTTTGGAGAGAGTTCAGAAAAGAGCTACTAAACTGGTACATGGATTGCAGGATCAAACTTACCAGGAAAGATTAAAGGACCTTAACATGTATAGCTTGGAAGAAAGACGAGACAGAGGGGATTTGATAGAAACTTTTAAATACATAAAGGGAATCAACAAGGTAAAAGAGGAGAGAATATTTAAAAGAAGAAAAACTGCTACAAGAGGACATAGTTATAAATTAGAGGAGCAAAGTTTTAAAAGTAATATCAGGAAGTATTACTTTACTGAGAGAGTAGTGGATGCATGGAATAGCCTTCCTGCAGAAGTGGTAGCTGCAAATACAGTGAAGGAGTTTAAGCATGCATGGGATAGGCATAAGGCCATCCTCCATATAAGATAGGGCCAGGGGCTTTTCATAGTATTCAGTATATTGGGCAGACTAGATGGGCCAAATGGTTCTTATCTGCCGACACATTCTATGTGGTGGAGGAGACAGCTGCATTACCCTCTTAGACAGGTAGACTCCAGATTTATCACAGTGGGTGTTGCTGAAAGATAAATCTGCCACATCCTTAGATTTTCTGTTCTAAGTTTATACTATCTAATTTGTTGGCTTTAATTTGTCTAAAAAAAAATCCAACATTTTGGCAAAAAGTGTATAAAAGTGTCTAAAACAGTTCATAAATATGGCACAAAGCATGAACTGTACATTAGCTTTTTAGTGCAGATTGCTCTAAAATTCTAGTGCATTTTGAGTAGTCAACCTTCCTCAATGTATTTATGTTGAGAATAGTGGACCAGGAAGGCCACAGCACCCACTAGCTTAAATTTTCATAGGAAGACAGTAAAGCTCTCAATATATTTTTGGAGTATGGCAGGAAATCACAGTGCCAGAGGAAACCCATGAAAACATGAGGACAACACACAAACTTCATGCAGATGTTGTTCTTCGTCAAAGTCTCTCCCAAACCCAGGATGGAAGGTAATAATGCTAACCACTGTGCTGCTCTTGACATACAATACATTTGTAATGTAATTCTAGAGAGCTTGTACCTTTTGGTGCCCAACAACTTGTGTACCTGAAGACAGGTTATACAGAAAACATATTCCTTCCATCCTGATTGAAAAACTATAACAATGGGTCATAGAGAGGGTGTGTAAATAACATAACTCTTATTTCATGCAGACATTCCTAAAAACTTAATAGGGGGTTGTCCGCTTTGGTCAATCTTTTTTTGTTAAAAGGTTTCACTAAATATAAATTGATCACATGGTGTTCCACAGCTGGGGAAGCTGATAGCAAGTCTTCAATTTTATTGCAGCACCACTACTGGGGAAATTAAGCATTACATGCTACCTCTTAAAATCAGTGGTCTTTCTGTGTAATGCAGAGACATTGTGGGTCCTCTGAAGTGCAGGACTTTTGTGGGTCCTCTGAAGGTCTCTTAGTCTCCAACCGGTGGCTTTCTAGTTTAGGCAAAAGAACTTTCAGTGTGCCCTCACATCTTCAACTACAGAGCCACAAGTTGGAGACCAATGTTTTACCAACATGCCAAAACTTAAAGAGGTTGTGTCACTTCAGCAAATGGCATTGATCATGTAGAGAAAGTTAATACAAGCCACTTACTAACGTATTGTTATTGTCCATATTGCTTCTTTTGCTGGCTTGGTTCATTATACACTGCTCGTTTCCATGGTGATGACCACCCTGCAATCCAGCAGTGGTGGCCGTGCTTGCACACTGTAGAAAATGCACCAGCCTATGTTTGCTCCCATGGTCCTAACCGGCAGAGAGGGTGGTAATTTTTCCTATAGTGTGCAAGCACAGCCACCACTGCTGGATTACAGCGACCATAGAAAACGAGCAGTGTATCACGTGATGGAAAAATAAATCCAGCCAGCAAAGGAGGCAATATGGACAATGACAATACATTAGTAAATGTCTTGTATTAACTTTCTCTACATGATAAATGCCACTTGCTGAAGTGACAACTCCTTTTTGACCATTCTTGAAACAGTCTTTCCATGTTGGAGGCTTTGAGTTACATCCTTGTTTATTCTTGACATCAAACTTTTCATAAATTCAGAGCTACTTACATTGACTGGTTCCAGAGAAAAGACTCTTTACCTTTGCAGATACAACACATTATGCATGCTCCAAGGCAGAAGTAACATCATATGCTCTTTGGTCCAACTCCAGAATTGATGTAGATACATACATTCTGTAACTCAATACACCATAATCAGGGCTGACACAAAGTCTATAATCTGTCATATCAAACACACTCTGGACTGCTTGTTCTGGTTCCTTATTAGAAAGGTCTTACTGAATGTTAATGAAGAAAGTAGAGAAACCTGAGACATAAATATGCTTTGACCCCAGGAACCAAATTATGCAGACGGCACAGAGAACACACTGTTCTCCTGTGTAGATTATAGCAAGAACAAGAACTTCATAAGAAAGCAGAATGTATTTCCTTTTTTACAAGAAGTCAATAATTACTCCATTGACAGATACCTGTGGCAGGCGAGAGATTGCGATAAGCGGCTAATGTAAATTCAGAAGAATCTGTGTGTCAGGAGGATTTGTGGATTGTCTCTTAGATACAGTACAATAGCCAGCAGCTCAGGAGGGAGGTTAATAACCTATTGAACAATGCTTCTCGTGTCATATAGGGACGTGTCTGTACCATGATAGCAGATGGAGGAATGACACTATTCAATAACTTCATCACTTCATTGCACAAAACAGACCTTCCCTCAGTCCCCATTGGTTGTCACTTGGAGCGGGGTTATTGTTTGAGGACTTTAAAAAGCTTTTTAATGAAAGGATACAAATCCAGCCATGCAAAACTGCACAAAAGATCTAACGTTTCAAAATCTGAAAAGCACAAACAAACTTCAGAGAACACTGGAGATAAACTTTCATTAGTGACTTTTTCTGGAAAGGAGTTGACAACTCTTAATTCGACAACATAATCCTATTTGAGAGAAAAAAAGCTGAGTTGCAGTTTTTGCACCGTGTCAAGCGCAAAACAGTCTAAAATGTCCATTGCATTATTACTAGCACAGCCTCTATTCTGTTATAGTGATCAGTGGAAATCCCAGTAGGAGCCCCCGCAGTCAGCAAGGTGTGATATATTAGTGATCAGTGGTAATCCCAGTAGGAGCCGCCGCAGTCAGTAAATTGTGATATATTAGTGATCAGTGAATATCCCAGTAGGAGCCGCCGCAGTCAGTAAATTGTGATATATTAGTGATCAGTGAATATCCCAGTAGGAGCCGCCGCAGTCAGTAAATTGTGATATATTAGTGATCAGTGGAAATCCCAGTAGGAGCCGCCGCACTCAGTAAGGTGTGATATATTAGTAATCAGTGGAAATCCCAGTAGGAGCCGCCGCACTCAGTAAGGTGTGATATATTAGCGATCAGTGAATATCCCAGTAGGAGCCGCCGCAGTCAGTAAGGTGTGATATATTAGTGATCAGTGGAAATCCCAGTAGGAGCCCCCGCAGTCAGTAATGTGTGATATATTAGTGATCAGTGGAAATCCCAGTAGGAGCCCCCGCACTCAGTAAGGTGTGATATATTAGTGATCAGTGAAAATCCCAGTAGGAGACCCTGCAGTCAGTAAGGTGTGATATATTAGTAATCAGTGGAAATCTCAGTAGGAGCCCCTGCAATCAGGAAATCAGGAAGGTGTGATATATTAGTAGTGATGTCCCGAGCTATTCGCCGGCGAACAGTTCCCGGCGAACATCGCTTGTTCGCGTTCGCCGCGGCGGGCGAACATATGCGATCTTCGGTCCACCCCTATACATCATCATTGAGTAAACTTTGACCCTGTACCTTACAGTCAGCAGACAGATTCCAGCCAATCAGCAGCAGACCCTCCCTCCCAGACCCTCCCACCTCCTGGACAGCATCCATTTTAGATTCATTCGGAAGCTGCATTCTCAGTGAGAGGAGGGACAGTGCTGCTGCTGCTGCTGATTTAATAGGGAAAGCGTTAGCTAGGGCAGTGTATTCAGTGTCCACAGACTCATCTGCTGTAAGGACAGCGTCCTGACAGCACCCCAAAAAGCCCTTTTTAGGGCTGGTACATCAGTCTGCTTTTATATATATATATATATATATATATATATCCTCTTTGGAACTTAGCACTCCCCAGAGAAACAATGGAGCTGGACATTCCGTGTTAGAGTAGGTCCCACCTGATGAGAAGCGACCTTGTCGTCTGGTAGGTGGGCTCGACATATTTTTGATCAATAATATGCGCTAAGAGCTTCTTCACTGCTTTGCAGTAACTATATGGCATCATGTATTTGACCCTGTTCACACATTCACCTGTTCACTTAGTCTTAGCGCATATAGTGGTGTGCTGCTACTGTTTTTTGTTTGCTATATATATATATATATATATATATATATATATTACAGTTGCCTGCCGTGTGTGAAAGGCTGCAGGCTCACAGACAGTACTGTGTGCACACCACTCATATAGGGTGTCACAGACAGTACCTTGCAGATAAAAAAAAGTCAATTTATTATTTTATTATTTTATATAATCGCAGTTGCCAGACAGTGAGAGGCTGCAGGGTCACAGACAGTACTGTGTGCACACCATTCATACAGGGTGTCACAGACAGTACCTTGCAGATAAAAAAAAAAGTCAAATTATTATTTTATTTTTTATATAATCGCAGTTGCCAGACAGTGAGAGGCTGCAGGCTCACAGACAGTACTGTGTGCACACCATTCATACAGGGTGTCACAGACAATACCTTGCAGATAAAAAAAAGTCAATTTATTATTTCTCTGTGATATAATCGCAGTTGCAAGCCACTGAGTGTCTGGCCCACAGACTGTACTGTGGCCACTGGCTAGGCCACCACTCATACCGTTACAGGGTGTCACTCACAAATCACAATACCTTGCAGATAAAAAAAGGTCTATTTATTTTTTCTCTGTGATATAATCGCAGTTGCAAGCCAGTGAGTGACTGTCTGGCCCACAGACTGTACTGTGTGCACACCATTCATACAGGGTGTCACAATACCTTGCAGATAAAAAAATTATATTTATTATTTCTCTGTGATATAATAGCAGTTGCAAGCCAGTGAGTGTCAGGCCCACACAGACTGTACTGTGCCAACTGGCCAGGCCACCACTCATACCGTTACAGGGTGTCACAATACCTTGCAGATAAAAAAAAGTCAAATTATTTTTTCTCTGTGATATAATCGCAGTTGCAAGCCAGTGAGTGACTGTCTGGCCCACAGACTGTACTGTGTGCACACCATTCATACAGGGTGTCACAATACCTTGCAGATAAAAAAATTATATTTATTATTTCTCTGTGATATAATAGCAGTTGCAAGCCAGTGAGTGTCAGGCCCACACAGACTGTACTGTGCCAACTGGCCAGGCCACCACTCATACCGTTACAGGGTGTCACAATACCTTGCAGATAAAAAAAGTCAAATTATTTTCCGCTAAGAACCTTGACGCACCATCCTCCTCCAGCTCAGCTTTGGTCACCTGCTCTCAAGTTACCACTCTCCCGCCCGCCGCCACCACCACCACTACCACCACAGCCACCACAGCTGCTTCACTTGATCCGTCAGAGGAGTTATTTACACATCAGTTGGATGAAATTAGTGATGCGCAACCATTATTGCCAGAGGATGTATATAACAGGGATATGTCTCAGTCAGGCAGCATTACACACATGGACGTACAGTGTGATGATGATGATGTTGTACCCGCTGCTGCTTCCTTTGCTGAGGTGTCAGATACAAGTGAAGTGGTTGATGATGACGATGTGTCCGTGGATGCCACGTGGGTGCCTGCTCGAAGAGAAGAAGAAGAGGGGGAATGTTCAGAAGGGGAGACAGAGAGAAGGAGGAGACGAGTTGGAAGCAGGGGGAGGTCGTCGCAAGGAGCTAGTGGCACAGTCTGACAGCATTTATCGGCACCCAGGGTCAGCCAGACAGCATGCCAATCAACGCATGCTGTTGCCACCACCAGAATGCCGTCATTACAAATCTCAGCAGTGTTGCATTTTTGTGTGTGTCTGCCTCTGATAACAGCAATGCCATTTGCAACCTGTGCCAAAAGAAACTGAGTTGTGGGAAGTCAAACACCCACCTTGGTACAACTGCTTTGCGAAGGCACATGCTGTCCTCCTTGCCCCCTCTCAACCACCCGCCACTCCGCCTCTCACCTTCAGCAGTTCCATCTCATCTGCCCACAGTCAGGTGTCTGTCAAGGAAATGTTTGAGCGTAAGAAGCCAATGTCACAGAGTCACACCCTTGCTCGGCGTCTGACAGCTGGCTTGACGGAACTCTTAGCCCGCCAGCTTTTACCATACCAGCTGGTGGAGTCTGAGGCCTTTAAAAAATTTGTCGCTATTGGGACACCAAATTGGAAGGTACCCGGACAAATAAAAAAAAAAAAAATAAAAAAGGCAATCCCAAACCTCTACTCAGTTATTGAAAAGGAGGTCATGGCATCTCTGGCATACAGTGTTGGGGCAAGGGTCCATCTGACCACTGATACCTGGTCTGCAAAGCACGGTCAGGGCAGGTATATCACGTACACTGCATATTGGGTCAACCTGCTGACGGCTGACAAGCATGGAATGCGTGGCTCTGCAGCAGAGTTGGTGACACCGCCACGACTGGCAGGCAGGCCTACTGCCACCTCCTCTACTCCTGCTACTCCATCCTCTTCGATAACCTCCTCGGCTGAGTCCTCTTCTGCTGCGGCATCTGGCTGCACATCAACTGAATCCCCTCAGCTCCCCAGGGGCTATTCCACATCCTGGATACAACAGTGTCACGCTGTCTTGGGATTGACTTGCCTAAATGCAGAGAGCCACACCGGAATAGCACTCCTGTCCGCCCTGAACGCACAGGTGGATCAGTGGCTGACCCCGCACCAACTGGAGATCGGCAAAGTGGTGTGTGACAATGGAAGCAATTTGTTGGCGGCATTGAATTTGGGCAAGTTGTCACATGCGCCGTGCATGGCACATGTGTTGAATCTCATCGTACAACGCTTTGTGTCTAAGTACCCAGGCTTACAGGACGTCCTCAAGCAGGCCAGGAAGGTGTGTGGCCATTTCAGGCGTTCCTACACGGTCATGGCGCACTTTTCAGACATTCAGCGCCGAAACAACATGCCAGTGAGGAGCTTGATTTGCGACAGCCCAACACGTTGGAATTCAACACTCCTAATGTTCGACCGCCTGCTCCAACAAGAAAAAGCCATCAACGAGTATTTGTATGATCGGGGTGCTAGGACAGCCTCTGTGGAGCTGGGAATTCTTTTGCCACATTACTGGACGCTCTTGTGCAATGCCTGTAGGCTCATGCGTTCTTTTGAGGAGGTGACAAACCTAGTCAGTCGCACCGAAGGCACCATCAGCGACCTCAACCCATTTGGTTTCTTCCTGGAGCGTGCCCTGCGAAGACTGCTGGATCAGGCTGTAGATGAGCGGGAAGAGTTGTGGTCACCATCACCACCAGAAACAGCCTTGTCATCATTGCTTGCCGGACCTGCGGCAACGCTGCAAGAGGAGTATGAGGAAGAGGAGTCAGAGGAGGAATGTGGCTTTGAGGAGGAGGAAGACCAACCACAGCAGGCATACCAGGGGGCTCGTTGTTGTCACCTATCTGGGACCCGTGGTGTTGTACGTTGCTGGGGGGAAGAACAGACCATCAATTACATCAGTGAGGATGAGGAACGGGAAATGAGTAGCTCGGCATCCAACCTTGTGCAAATGGGGTCTGTCATGCTGTCATGTCTGTTGAGGGACCCTCGTATAAAAAGGATGAAGGAGAACGACCTGTACTGGGTGGCCACACTACTAGACCTCCGGTATAAGCAGAAAGTGGCGGAAATGTTACCAAATTACTAAAAGTCATAAAGGATGCAGCAGCAGCTTTACACAGCTTATAAGGGGGATGTCACAGCACAACGGGAATCTAACTGGGGAAGAGGTGAAAGTAATCCTCCTCCTACCATGACCACGGCGGCAAGGACAGGACACTTTACAGATGTGTTGTTGATAGAGGACATGCGGAGCTTTTTCAGTCCTACACATCGCCACAGCCCTTCGGGATCCAGCCTTAGAGAACGACTCGACCGACAGGTAGCAGACTACCTCGCCTTAACTGCAGATATCGACACTCTGAGGAGCGATGAACCCCTTGACTACTGGGTGTGCAGGCTTGACCTGTGGCCTGAGCTATCCCAGTTTGCGATAGAACTTCTGGCCTGCCCCGCTTCAAGTGTCCTGTCAGAAAAGACCTTCAGTGCAGCAGGAGGCATTGTCACTGAAAGAAGAAGTCGCCTCATTCAAAAAAGTGTTGATTACCTCACCTTAATTAAGATGAATGAGGCATGGATCCCGAAGGGACTGACAGTGGGGGATACGTTTGACTAACAAAAGGCCTGATGACATGCCTTGGCCTCAAAATGGTCCCCACGCTGCTGTATTTAATGTCTGCATACCGGATGACTTTCGTGAATTCTCCGCCACCAACTAGGGTTCAAGCCGCAATGTTTTAGTCACCTTTCTGCCATGGAAAAGATAAATTTTTACGGCCGATGCTACAACGGCGGCTGCAACAATACTTTTTTTCGTAGAAAAAACATAATTTTTTTGTAATTTTGTATGGGTTTTTAATTGATAAAATAATAAAGTCTTTTAATAGTTTTTTTTTGAAATAATGCAGACAATTTAAAAAATCCCCATCAATTCCAATACAAAGCAAGTACAGAGCTCAGAACTAAATTATTTCAGGATGTCGTAATGGTTCGTTAATTCGACAATGGTTAATCAATTTGACACACGTCCCCCAGGGATTAAACTGATAGGAATAGTACTAGTTAAGACACCACTCATATAGGGTGTCACAGCACATTGCTCCGTACACACGCAGTGCCCCAACTTGGTAGTAAGAGGACCGACCAAGCTGCTTTTTCCATCTCCCGGTTTCTAAAATCAATTCAGTTTGGTGTATCAGAGTTTGGTCACTGTGAAGGCAGTCGAAAGTACCCGGCCTAAATTACATATGGGATGTAACAGGGATTAAACTGATGAGAATAGTACTACAGAAAATACCACTCATATCGCGTGTGACAGTAAATTGCACGGCGCAGATGCAGTGACCGTCGATTAAAACAAAGGGGAGGGAGCCAGCGTTTTTTTAACCATCTTCTTGTTCGAAAAATCAGTTCAATAAATGGACCCCAGATTGGGGACATAACAGGGATTAAACTGATGAGAATAGTACTACAGAAAATACCACTCATATCGGGTGTGACAGTAAATTGCACGGCGCAGATGCAGTGACCGTGGATTAAAACAAAGGGGAGGGAGCAAGCGTTTTTTTAACCATCTCCCCTTTCGAAAAATCAATTCAATAAATGGACCCCAGATTGGGGACGTAACAGGGATTAAACTGATGAGAATAGTACTACAGAAAATACCACTCATATCAGGTGTGACAGTAAATTGCACGGCGCAGACGCAGTAACCGTGGATTCAAACAAAGGGGAGGGAGCCAGCGTTTTTTTAACCATCTCTCCGTTCGAAAACTCAATTCAATTCACCTTTCCGGGACCCTTGGTGTTGTACGTGGCTGGGTGGAGGAAGAAACCTTCAATGACATCAACGGGACATGGCTAGCTTGGTATCCAACCTTGTGTAAATGGGGAGTTTGCGGTTGGGCAAATGGACTGTTTGCGGTTGTTTGCGGTGCATTAAAAGGGGAGTTTGGTCTGTCAATGTCTGTGAAGCGGGCGTAACCCTTACACTACCTGATCGATACAACATCATACCTGATCGTATACACACACTGGATGTTTTAAACCACGTTGTTCAAAAAAATGTTGGATTGTTAGGTGATTTATGCCCTTTATGTATTAAAACCCAACTCTGCGTCAACTATGTAATTTTCCATGGGAGTTTTGCCATGGATCCCCCTCCGGCATGCCACAGTCCAGGTGTTAGTCCCCTTGAAACAACTTTTCCATCACTACTGTGGCTAGAAAGAGTCCCTGTGGGTTTTAAAATTCGCCTGCCTATTGAAGTCAATGGCGGTTCGCCCGGTTCGCCCGTTCGCGAATATTTTCAAAAATTTTCGTTCGCCGTTCGCGAACTAAAAATTTTATGTTTGCGACATCTCTATATATTAGTGATCAGTAAAAATGCCAGTAGGAGACCCTGCAGTAAGTAAGGTGTGATATATTAGTGATCACTGGAAATCCCAGTAGGGGGCGCCGCACTCAGTAAGGTGTGATATTTTCGTGATCAGTGGAAATCCCAGTAGGAGACCCTGCAATCAGTAAGGTGTGATATATTCGTGATCAGTGGAAATCCCAGTAGGAGCCCCTGCAGTCAGTAAGGTGTGATATATTAGTAATCAGTGCAAATCCCAGTAGGAGCCGCCGCACTCAGCAAGGTGGGATATATTAGTGATCACTGGAAATCCCAGTACGGGGCCCCGCACTCAGTAAGGTGTGATATATTAGCGATCACTGGAAATCCCAGTAGGATCATCCGCAAGGCGTGATATATTAGTCATCAGTGAAAATCCCAGTAGGAGCCCCCGCAGTCCGCAAGGTGTGATATATTAGTGATCAGTGAAAATCCCAGTAGGAGACCCTGCAGTCAGCAAGGTGTGATATATTAGTGATCAGTGAAAATCCCAGTAGGAGCCCCCGCAGTCAGCAAGGTGTGATATATTAGTGATCAGTGAAAATCCCAGTAGGAGCCCCCGCAGTCAGCAAGGTGTGATATATTAGTGATCAGTGAAAATCCCAGTAGGAGCCCCCGCAGTCCGCAAGGTGTGATATATTAGTGATCAGTGAAAATCCCAGTAGGAGCCCCCGCAGTCAGCAAGGTGTGATATATTAGTGATCAGTGAAAATCCCAGTAGGAGCCCCCGCAGTCAGCAAGGTGTGATATATTAGTAATCAGTGGAAATCCCAGTAGGAGACCCTGCAGTCAGTAAGGTGTGATATATTCGTGATCAGTGGAAATCCCAGTAGGAATTCCTGCAGTCAGTAAGGTGTGATATATTAGTAATAAGTGCAAATCCCAGTAGGAGCCGCCGCACTCCGCAAGGTGTGATATATTAGTAATAAGTGGAAATCCCAGTAGGAGCCCCTGCAGTCAGCAAGGTGTGATATATTAGTGATCAGTGGTAATCCCAGTAGGAATTCCTGCAGTCAGTAAGGTGTGATATATTAGTAATAAGTGCAAATCCCAGTAGGAGCCGCCGCACTCCGCAAGGTGTGATATATTAGTAATAAGTGGAAATCCCAGTAGGAGCCCCTGCAGTCAGCAAGGTGTGATATATTAGTAATTAGTGGAAATCTAAGTAGGAGCCGCCGCACTCAGTAAGGTGTGATATATTAGCGATCAGTGGAAATCCCAGTAGGATCGTCCGCAAGGTGTGATATATTAATGATCAGTGAAAATCCCAGTAGGAGCCCCCGCAGTCAGCAAGGTGTGATATATTAGTGATCAGTGGAAATCCCATCCCAACATTATACATCACTCCATAATCCAGGTCTGATTCTCACGTGCCCATTGAAGTTTCTTTTGGAATTGGACAGGGATTAGCACGGGCACTCTGAACACCATGCTGCTATGCAGCTCGATAGGTACTAACTGTTGTATACCAGGATCCCCCACAATACTTGCTGATTAGGAGATTCTCTGACCTAGTTCTCTAGACATCACAATTTGGCTCTTCTCAAAGTTGCTCAAATACGTAACCTTGCCCATATCTTCTGCTTCCAACACATTAACAGCCATGTACATTTTTGGGACATTTTTTCATGATTGCATTTTACTCATTTTCGACTAAAAGTTTTTTTTTTCAATTGGTCTTTCTTAAGATGTTCAGCCATTTCATAGATACAAGGGTTAAAAAAAATTGTTTTCTTTTTATCCTGTCATTTGATGGGTTCATGGGTAGCTCTTATCTCTGATCTCCTGACCTCATAAGAATATGGCTTAAATAATGGTTTATTAGGTCAGGAAATCAGAGATAAAAGTAAGACACAGCTTGTATATAATCCTAAAGAGATACCATTTAAAATGGGGAAGATGAACCCCCGTAGAATAGTATATTAAATAGCATAGTACTTATCTTTGCCCCCATGTATCGGTCCACACGGATGCGGCTGTATTGTAGCTTGTAGCAGCAACAGTGCCACATATGGCACCTTGCATTGTAACCCAGTGGGAAGAGGTGGGTTTGAGTCTGGGGTTATAAACACAGCCCAACAAATGGGACCACTACCTCCGAAACTGGGATCATTATTTACAGGTCCCCTGATGAGTTGGACCTATGTCCAACGAAATGTGTCGGAACGCTTATTAGGACCAAAAGAATGATATTGTATTAGGAACAAGAGTAACATATTGGTAACAGGGCCCCCAACCACAGCATGACAAAGCTGGGCAGTCTCCATTGCTGCGCAGGGCCAGGGAGGGCCTTATAGGTGTCCATTGGCAATTTGGGATATCTCTGTGGATAGTACATTGCCACCTCAAGGTACATCCAGTGTAGGGTAAGATTAGTTAGAGACCCTAGCTCCTGGTCACCATTGGCGCAGTGACTGGTGTATATCATGCATACTTAGGGATTTAACTGATATTAATAAAAGTTACGTTTTAAATGGTATCTCTTTAGGATTATATACATATTGTGGAATACGATACCGACTTTTTTTAGGCAGTGACCAATGTGTAATTTGGTCGTGTGATTAGTTGATTAAGCCACAGCTTGCAGACCCTTGTATCTCTTAAATGGCTGAACATTTTTAATAATAATATTTTTAGCCCAAAATGAGTAAAATGGAAACATAAAAAAAGCCAGAGAAGGTGTAAATAGTTATTATTATTATTATTATTTTATTATTAAAGCGCCATTCATTCCATGGCGCTGTACATATGATAAGGGGGGCACATACATAATACAGACAACTGCACTAAGCATGAACAAGACAAGTTACAAAGTGATACTGAAGGAGAGAGGGCCCTGCCCGCGAGGGCTTACAATCTACAAAGTTCAAGAATTGTTCACTTGTTGCCTAATGTGTCCCATTCCCATCCCTTGACAGGTGCCTTTGTCATGCGATAATCAATGTCATTCCCATTACAACACTGACCTTCAAAATGCTAAAAAAAATATCTAAACATCCAATATCCCGTATGGAAGGTACACCACTGGTTATACAAATGGAAATACTGAAAAAATGTCGGCTCTATTTTCCTGTCACAGGTTGTATATTGGTTATTTTTGTTTTATAGATAAAGTATCTAGTATACGGAATATATCTAATGAATAAATCACCAGGTTTATCTTGTTCCTGGAGTTCGGGATGTTTTCCTGCTTCTCTACTTGTATACATGCATTGACAGCAGCATAAAAGGAAGCATTATTCTGCCGTTATCAAGTTATCCGCATTTCAAATAAAAAGTAATTGCTGCCTCTTTCCCTCAGACTCTGAGGTCTTATTGAAAGGGATTCATTTGTTCTAACATTTTGCACCCTTCTTCCTATTTATTTCCTTTTAATCTTCTAAGCCTTATCTCCGCTGCTGGGATGTGGTGAATGTCACAATTCTTTACACCCACCCCCCCATAAACCTACCATGTCTGCTCCATTCAGCTCATGGAGCCTCTATATTTAGAAAAGCTCAATCTATTTTATTGCTGAATTATTCTCGACATAATAGAAATATACTTGTGATCTGCAAAGCTGATATCTTCTTAAACAATGGCATTCTGCAAAATCAATGGTACTTTATGTATTCTAAAGTATTAGTTCTGAGCACTGGAAAGATGATTCCGTGGGCTAACTCAGGGGAAGTCTGAGCCTTTAATATACTGGGAGGATAAAATATTATAGCAGAGCAGAGAAAATCCTGTGTCAAGATATCCTCGATACTTGCTCATTCTACATTTACACAAGGGAAATACTGTAGGGCAGATTGACTATTGGAAAGGTGCCAGTTTTTTGGTGCAAAATGCAAAGTCTATGCTTCGCACCACATTAAACAACTGCTTTACACACTTTTCTAAGTTTTTTTGGCCTTGCCCAACAAGGGAGTGTGGTTTTGTGAGAAAGGGGCATGGATTCATGATAAAGGGGCACGGCCTTTATAGGTGGTGTAACATTTTTTTTGGTGCACAGACGCTCTTTGGTGGAAGGACAGATTTTTGACACGTAAAAAATTTTGATCCCACAGAATTCTATGTTAAATCTGGCGCAGGATTTAAGATACTCCAAGTTTCTTCACTGCAATAGTAAATTTCTCTAATATTGACACTGGGATTGGTATTCTTAGACAGTGCAAAGTACCACACTATTAGTAAATCTGCCCCGGTATGTTCACCATGGATGTGTGCAGTAACTGTACATGTAAACAGTAGGCACCAGGCTTAGGCAGAGGGCCCTGTAGCAGTCCCTAATTTTGTTGTATTTTTTTTTCACAGGACTGTGGACTATGACTATTAATAGAGTATGGAATTTCGGTAAAGGGTTCATTTTTTTTATTTGAAATTCCCATACTCATATTCATAGCCCACAGTCCCGTGAAAATGTATAGAACAAAATGAGGGGCTGCTACAGGGCTCTCCACCTAAGGTGGCTTAATGTCCTGAATGTGAAATATCTGAAATCTTTTCTGTCAATGTAAACCAGTGGTCCCCAACCAGTGGCTTGGGAGCCACATATGGCTCACGACCCCCCTGCTGTGTAGCTTACTATGGGAGTCCCGATTTATGACTATATATACTGGTAATTGACACTGTGCAGTGCAAGTGCAGACCAATCCTAGATTTCAAAGAAAAAATAGGGTTTAGTCAGCACATACCACTGCACAGGTGCACGTCGCCATTGCTAAAAGCATCTGCCCACCGGGATGTGCTGACTAACTCCCTTTTATTTTTTGCAGTCTGCATTGGAGGTGTGGATGACTAACCTGACTGTCCCATAGGCTGATTTTAATAAGTGCAAATATAAAGCTGTAGCCTGCTCTCCCTGCATTTATTGGAGGCCATTTGGCACCAGTAGAGGTAAAATACAGAGTGGGCTCATCGTGCATGAGGACCTGCTTCCCTGAATGTAATGGAGGCCATTGTGGCACCATAAGAGGTATAATATAGTGTAGGCTGGGCATATATGTGGAACCTGCAGTCCCTGAATTTAATGGAGGCCGGTATGGCACGAGCGGACATAGTATATATTTTTTTTAAACTCGTTTTATTCAAGGATAGCAAAACAAGTATGGCACACATATGACATCACAATGGCCCACGCAGGGGTTAATCATAAATGCAGAGACAGAGTAATACAAGCGTTACAATACCATATGTCTGGGGGTACACAAATGGGATGCGCACGACAATAACACATGCACTGCATATGTGAGGGGGCCCTAGTGCACTCTCCTAGAAAACAGCTAGCGTGAAGGGAAGCGTCAGTCACCGGGGAGACTCTAAAGGATCAAACAAGCCCCAGAGGAACCCCAGTCGGCCTTCATGGGCGTGTTACGTGCAATGTGAGCGGTGAGGAGCACCATTCAGACCATACCCTCTCAAACTTCTGCGGGCATCCCCTGTGTTTGTAGGCCACCTTTTCCATGGATATCGCATCATTAACCAGCGAGAGCCATTGACCCTTCGAGGGAAGAGACTCTCCCATCCAGCGCAGAGCAACTGCTTTCCTAGCCAAAAAACAGTGTCCTTTCCAGGAAAATCCTGTGATAATGCGACCAAGACTCCTCATCAACTATACCCAAAATGCACATCTTTGGGCACAGCTGCAGTGTCGGCGGGACCAAAGTCCTAAGAACCTCCAAGATCGACACCCTGAACAGGTGTATGCCTGGACATTCCCAAATCATGTGCCAGAAGTTGGCCCCCTCCGCACTGCACCTGTGACACCGAGAGTGATCCAGCCTCCCCATCTTATGAAGTCTAGTGGGGGTCAGATAGCTATAGTGTAAAATGAAGAGCTGAGTCATTCTGTTGTTAATCGAGGGGGATACCCTTGTTGGGGCTAACAGCGCCTCCTCCCACTCTTCAGAAGTCAAAGAAGGTATGTGCATTTTCCATCTGGACTCCACAGCTAGAGGAGTCGCCAGCATATGACAGTCCAGAAGGTGAGTATAGAGCGCCGATACCATCCCCCTGGGGCCCTGGGATCTCAAAACACCAATGACGGGGTACTTAGATACAACTCTATTATCCCCACGGAACTGGGCCTGCACTGCGTGCCGCAACTGAAGGTATCTGTAAAAGAGGGTTCGCGGTACTCGAAACCTATCCTTTACCTGAGAAAATGAGATCAACTGTCCTCCCTCAAATATATCCCCTAGAACTTGGATCCCATGCCTCCTCCACTCTAGCAGCTTCCCTCCAGCTGAGATAAATGGGGAAACATGCAGTTATCCCATATGGGAATCTCGCCGGGCAGGTCCTTGTATGAGTTTAACTTTGACGCCTGCCAAATTTGATGGGCCAGTTTGTGAATCGGGAGGACGCCCTGCTGTAATTGTCTATAGCCCTCTAGTACAGGCCACAGCGTGCGGAGCTGAAGATATTCATGCAAGAAGACCTCAGCATTAGGCCGGGGAGCTTCGGTAACCCAGCACTTCAGAAACCGCAACTGACTGGCTATAAAGTACAGGAAAAAGTCAGGTAGAGCAGCACCCCCCTGCAGCTTTGATCTCTGGAGAACTGAGAGCGAAAGCTTCCTCCTGACCTTACCCCAGACAAATGTCGCAGTCATAGCGTGAATGCGCCTAAAGAATCCCCGAGGGACCGGGGTGCATGAATGAGACAGCAAGTACAATCCCTTGGGCAGTAGTACCATTTTTACCAGGTTCAATCTTCCCATAGCTGATAAAGGGAGGGACTCCCACGTTTTAAATTTCTCCTGGAACAGCGTCTCCAAGGGTTCAATGTTCAGCGTGTATGAGAGCTGTGGCAACCTGGTAATCATTACCCCTAAGTATTTGAATCTGTCCACTACAGGTAAGTTGCAGTGACTATCCGGCCAGTCGTGGTCCCATAGTGGCAGAATGGCCGATTTGCCCCAGTTTATATGGAGCCCAGAGTATTGTCCAAAGGAAACAATGACCTCAATCGCTCTCGGGAGGGACACTTCAGGGCTAGACATAAACAGAATCAAATCATCCGCATACAGCCCAATTCTGTCCTCCCTACCTCCCACAGTCACCCCCATGTACACCGGATCCTGCCTAAATCTTATTGCCAGATGTTCTATCGCTATTGCGAACAAGAGAGGCGAGAGTGGACACCCCTGCCTCGTCCCTCTAAGCAGAGAGATTCCATCAGAGTATGAACCATTTAGCTGTATACGTGCAGAGGGGTTGTTATACAGTATACTGACCCATCTAACAAAATTAGGGCCAAAGCCAAATTTCCTCAGCACGGCGGTTAAAAAGGGCCATTCTAGGGAGTCAAAAGCCTTGGCCGTATCAAGAGAGGCCATAGCCCACCTTTCTTTCTGGGCAGCTCCAACTTGTGCGATCACCTGCACCCTCCTGATATTGTCTGATGTGGACCTTCCGGGCATGAAACCAGACTGGTCAGAGTGTATCACAGATATTATCACCTTGTTCAATCTGTTGGCCAGTATTCTAGTAAGGATTTTATAGTCCAAGTTCAAAAGCGAAATTGGACGATAAGATCCACAGTCCAGCGGATCCTTGCCAGGCTTCAAAATCACGACAATGGAGGCGTCGTGCATGGATTCCGGCAAAGTGCCACGGGAGTGCACTGCCCTATACAATTCCAATAGCTGTGGACCTAAGATCTCCCTATACCTAGCGTACACTTCCACTGGAATGCCATCCGGGCCAGGGGTAACCTTAAACTTTTCAATGGGTCTAATGAGACATTCAGTGATTTCTTTTTGAGCCTTTTTGTGGTCTTATATCTTTAATGTAAAAATGTACATTTTCTTATGATTAGCTACTTCTTTGCAGAGTAGATAGCAATAGGTTGTACACTGGTCACTGTGGGTGATAAGGTCAGTTTTTATGTTACATATTTTGTCTCATTCAGGAAATGTATCAGTTTTTGTTCCGGTGTCTGTATTACTAGTACGCCTCGTGTCCTGAAGCTTGTTTTAATGCAGTGGTCACCGAGCTGTAGCTCTCCAGCTATCACCGCATGCTAGGAGCTGTAGTTTCACAACAGCTGGAGAGCCAATGGTTGGAGACAACTTTTTTAGTGGATAAAGTATAAATCTTCTATTATGATTAGATTTTCCCCGCAAAAGGGTTAAACTAGTGCCAGCACGTTCTGTATCGCAGCACGAAATGTATTCCAGTGCTTGTTCCTGTACAAAAAGCGATGTGCGTTACGGCAAAGTTTCTCATAATTACATTTCTGACAACAGGTTTGTTCCTTCAGGTGGCCGTCTTCCTGACCTGCATCACTTTACTTCTAATATGATTACTTTAGTTCTTACAGGTATATTAAGTTAACTTTCGTTGTCATGGTTTCAGAGACCAGAACTCACAAAATGTGTGTATTTTAAGATTCTTTTTTTTTTTTTAATGATCAACACTACAATGACCTGCGAGTATTTTCCATGTTTAAAGTTCTTGTAATCCATGGTTGAAACGTTCAAGTTTAATGATAATGAAATCACAGTGTGTGCTGATAAATTGTATTTCTTGGCTTTATTAACCAATTGGCCTTAAAGGGGTTGCCCAAAATGTAACAGTTCTAAAAACTACAATTGCAATAATATGACATTCTATTCAGTACAATAATTGCTGTTTTGGCTGTGTTTAGCCAATTCCATTGTTGGCCACATGATCATGTGTAAGGTGGCAAACCCCCTACGTCCACTGACTGTATCATCCGGCTCTTTGAAACTGTTGCACTGGCCTCTCTACACTTAATTTGTGCGGGCATTCCTGCAATCCACTGCCACTTCCTATGAGCATCTCCTTCATCAGAGCTCTGGAGTGTGCAGGGCAGGGGTGCACCACCAATGAGACCAGGTGAGGTGGTCGCCTCAGGTAGGGGCAAGAGGGGGGCAGCGGAAGGGCCAACGGGCAATGAGCTCTTTTATTGTGGCAAAGGGGTTAGGTTAAGAAATTGGCATGGGGGGGGGGGTCGTTTCAGTTTTCGCCTTAGGCAGCAGAAAGGCTAGGTGCACCTCTGGTCCAGGGCAATTGTTATTTAATTGGAGTGCTCCGGAGCTCTGACGAAGGAGGATGCTGATTGCGCTGGTGAAGGCCCGGTAAAGTGGAATTCGGTAGTACAGAGCATAAGCAAGGCAGCTTCAGTGGACAGAACACCCATTCATATTAAGTGTAGATAGCCCACTCTCACAGTCACAGAGATATAGTCGCAGCTTCAATGGGAGTAAAAGGTTTGCAGAGTTGACATGGTCATGTGACCAACATGAGAATTGGTTAAATAGCCAAATCGGTAATTATTGCAAATTGTCTTATTATCGGAATTGAAGTTGATTTAGAACTACTTGTTAAAAGTGTTGTGTGACTTCAGCAAATGGCATTTATCATGTAGAGAAAGTTAATACAGGCACTTACTAATGTATTGTGATTGTCCATAGTGTCTCCTTTGCTGGTTTGACTCCTTTCCTTCCTATAGTGTGCAATCACGGCCACCACTGCTGGATTGCAGGGTGGTCGTAACCATGGAAATGAGCAGTGTATAATGTGATGGAAAAATGAATCCAGCCAGCAAAGGAGGCAATATGGATAATCACAATACATTAGTGAGTGCCTTGTATTAACTTTCTCTACATGATAAATGTAATTTGCTGAAGTAGGACAACCACTTTAGAGGGTTTAATTCTGATAGAGCAACAAGTTGTGCTTGTACATTGCCGTTCCATTCATTCTCAATGGGAGCGCCGGTGCACCTATAGACTATGAATGGAGCAGCAGCGTGTATGCATGACCTTTCACTCCATCAGAACAGGGGAATGGGACCCTATTCTCGTGATCGAAAGGGTCACAGCTATCGGACCCCCAGTGATCAGCGAGTTATTCCCTATCCTGTAGATAGGGGATAACTTAAAAACTTTGCACAATCCCTTTCAAATCCTAGATGCTCCTTTAATGTCATAGCCTCATTTTTCTAATCTGGTATGTCAGTTTATGTGATATTAACTTTGGAACATTTTTACTTATCCAAGGAATTGTTTTTAATAAGGCAATGTACATCATGGTAGTGGTAAATTTTGGTGAATATGTTTTGGTTTTATTCATGAAAAAATCTGAAATTTACAGAATTTTTTTTTAAAAAATAGCAAATTTCTAAATCTAAATTTTTCTGCCTATAAGACAGATAGTCACCACATACCAAATAAATTAACACTTAAATTTGCCATAAATATGCTTTTATGTTGCATTAGTTCTTAAAGTGTAGCTGTTTTTTTTTTGTGTATAGGGGAAGTCATACTGACCATTTTTTTAAATATACTTTAACTACCAAATCGTACATTTCTATTAGAAAAATAGCCAAAAGTGACCCATTTTGTACCTTAGCAACACTCTATCATGTCAGTAGAGTAGATACGGACAAGGAAAGAGAGGCTCTAGACTGCAACCCCTCACTGTCCCTACCTGCTTATGCAAATGATACCTATTGGGCAAAATCGATAGCAAACAGTCTCATAATATATATTATGAGACTGTTTGCTATCAATTTTGCCCAATAGGTATCATTTGCATAAGTACGGGACATTATCCATTTTCTTGAATAACTTGCATCTTATGGACTTGATACATGAGATAGTCCACCCATTATCTCATCCATCCCACTATTACGTGTATGTATGTTTTTATGTTTTAATAAATTGCACTATTCTACTTTATTGGTTCTTTGCGTGAACCCATATGTTTGAGTGCCGGTCCAATACTATTTAAATTTACTGTCTTTGAAGGGGTGATTCATTTTTGGACATTGGCACCTATCCGTGTATAGAGAGAGTGAGCCGTCCCATTACTATTCATTCACTATGTCCTATTGGAGCCTTGTAATGTAGGGCACACAAGCATCATTGGTAAAAACAAGGGGCGTGGTTAATGTCACATGATCTGCTGATGTCAGGACACATCCCACTGCCCTAAGGCATGATGAGAAAGCAGATACAAGAAGTAGGATTCAAGCATGGGGTATAAGAAAAAAAAATGCAAATTAGGTAAATTGGGGGGGGGGGGGGGGACCAAGGAGGAATGGTAGCTAGAGTCATTGATGAAAATAAACTTCAGTGTGAAAAGTAGTTCATGGCACAACTACTTTAATTATGACTTTTCTGTCCACAATTTCTGGACCATTATCGAACTGCGCAGAAAACCAACCTATAGGAGTACAGCATGCTGCTACAATCATAATTGCATATAGAGAGGTACCGATTATTGAAGGTCAAAGTCAACAACTAGTGAGGAGGCACAATAATCTAGGGGTTAACTTTTTCAACGTCTTAACACATAGTTGCTAATAGTCCAGATAATGGAAATAACCCCAAGATGCCTGGAGAGCATCATTAAGGAGCACCATTCAAGTAATCAGAATTACAGATAGGAAGCCGTAATGCAGTTAAAACCTGCTTTAGCCCCAGCATGGGATGTGCAAGGCATAATAGTACAATGTGTGACCTGTGCTAATTGTGTGTACCTCTGCATATGCAATTATTATTGCTGCATTCATTTAAGTTTGTTTTCTTTGTGCATATCTCTCCAAAAACAAAAGGATCAGGTATGTTGAAACCAGTAGTGTAACTATAGGAGTCACAGTTGTTGCAGCTGGGCCCTGTAGTCCAGGTGGCTCACAGACCCCCGCCATCTGTCTTGAGTGATTTACATGTAAATAAAGTTATTGGAAATACATTTCAGGTTTCCTGTATCCCCTTGTAAGCCTCAGTGCTTCACCATCCACCCCTACTGCAGTACACTGGGTCCCTCCACCCAACCACTTCTTCCATGCAACCCGGAAGGAACCTGACACAGGCAGCAAGACTACGACCACACACATACCTCACTGCCAAATGTGAGTTTTGAGGATGCACAGGTGGTGGAAATGTCACAGGGCCCAAGTAACCAGCCCACTATTCTGCAGAAAGAACAGTGGCATAACTATAGAGGTCTCAGTAGTGGTAGTTGTGACCGGGCCCACCAGCCAGCGAGGCCAACAGGCCTCATCACCACACTAAGGGTTCATTCACACGTCTGTAGTTCTGGGTCCGCATCCGTTCTGCTCCGCAAAAAAGATAGAGCATATCCTATTCTTGTCCACTATTGCGGACAAGAATGGGCATTTCTATCATAGGGTCGGCCATGTGCGGTCCGCAAAATGTGCTATTTGTGGACTGCAAAACACTTATGGACATGTGAATGGACCCTAAGGCTGATTGTACTTGTTTGATCTCATTTTTTATTTTATTTGATATCTGCCATTGAAAGAATTATTAAAGTGGTTGTCCGGGTTCAGAGCTGAACCTGGACATACCCAGAATTTCACCCAGGTAGCCCCCTGTCATGAGCATTTCATGCTCCGATGCTCTCCCTTGCCCTGCGCTGGATTGTGCAGAGCAAGGGTTTGTTTGTTTACTTTGGTACGCTGCTAGGCGGAGACTTCCACCCAGCAGTGTTCCCGGTGATGTCACGAGCTCTGATGGGCGGGCTTTAGCCCCGCCTAGCCATTTTACACCCACCAGAGCTGGTGACATCACCGGTCTCACTGCTGGGCGGAAGTCTCTGCTTAGCAGTCCCTATGGCGAGCCTGGTACTTCACTAGAACCCCATAAAACAGGAGGCTGCCTGGGTGAAATTCTAGGCATGTCCTGGTTCAGCTCTGAACCAGGGCAGCCCTTTTACTCTGAGACATTGGAGTGGAGGAGAGGGGAGAAGGAGATTTATGAAACTGTCTCTGAAAGACATCCCCCACTGTCAGAAAGGATATAATTAACATTTTACTGCCTAAAGTAGCAGTAGGTCTCATACATATGAGATGGTCCTGCTGAAATTGGCAGGTCGGCATGGCATAATTTAATGTGCATGGCCAGCTTTATTGTTAGAGTATGATAAAGGTCTTGAACTTGTGTACCAAAAAGTCAGTAACTGGATTGCCCTACCATTAAAATGCATTCTTAGGATGTGTCCAGACTGCAGAATGCTACTACATGATGTGTATCATTCATTATCTTAGTGTTCAGGATTCAAGGTTATCATCAATTCAGTTTTAACAAAAAAAAAAAGTACTGAAAAGTGTGGTTCTTACACCAGCGAGGGAGGAAACAACTAACTTTTCTTCTAACTTGGGATTCTATTGAAATCAATACAGCTTGCAGCCAGAGACATAACTGCATTAAAATAAGGGTAAAATACGGGATTTTTAACAAGTAAGCCTAGCAGTTTTATTGTCCGCTCTGAGACATAGACTCTGGACTGGTTTTGTGTAAATCTTTGGAAATAGGTTTAAAGAAACTTTTTTATACTGTATACTGACACAATAAAACTTTATAAAGAGTTTTCAAACTAACTTTGTAAGTTATTAATGCTGCCTTTCATTCCCTGCCCCCAGCTATTAGCCTTGTAAATTCTGAGCTCTTTTCTGTTGCCCACCTTCACTTGGCCACATTGTAAGAGTTCTGCCGTGGGAATTAGATGCCCTCTGCCTTGTTAAATATTTGATGGTGGGTGTTTGACATTTTTACTCTATTAATTAGTATTTTTCATTGTGGCTGCCAGTTTATTTAATAGCATCCAACATTGCTTTGTGTGGCCTCTGAATCATTTCAAGATCTATGCCTATTAAATTAGCAGTTGCACTTCAATTGTCAACTGACAGGACAGAAGAAACTCAAACTTTCCTCATTATATTGCAAAAAAATGAAAGTAAAAATCTTAAAAGTTGGAAGTCATAGCTTTCACCTCCAGCACTGAGGTCATCTCAGCGTCCTTTACTTAGCTGGCCACTTTCAACTTAAAACACATATGGTTACTGTTTTTGTTAGGAGATTCCATCCCCCCCCCCCCCCCCCCCACAAAAAAAAAAAAATTGATTACAAGTTTTCCTACTTTTGGGCAACTTTTTGTAGCCTCTTTGCATTCTGGATAACAATTGAAGGTCCTGGATGGAGGCACCCCTCTATTAACTCAACATTCCCTAATAGTGTGTCACGCTTTGGTGTGGGAGGGAAACACCACACCGAGCATAGGAGGGAAGGGGGAAACAGGGAATCAGGCCTGAGAACTAGGGAAGGAAGGTGGACACCTCCTAGTGAAAACTCTAACCAAAATCATGACTGACTACCAATATTAACAGATCCCAAAGGTAGGTGAGTTCGTACGCAGGAATACCTAGAGTCCTATCTAGGCCTATAGGACCCTGGTACTAATGGCAGGGACAAGACTACCTGTTCCTCCAAAAGGAAGGACGAACAGGAGTCTACTTCAGGCCTAATACAAACAATAAGGAAATGCAACACACAGAACCCAAACAAAATACAAAAGGGAAAGAAAATACTTAACTTCAAAGAGGCTATGGAAGCACCAGGTACTCAAAGAAAAAAGAGAATACAACAGCACTCTGCAAACACAAATAAAGTACAATGATGCCATAATTATAGAAAATATTCTGGTGCTAATGCTATGATTATTTTTGTAAATTTGAGATTCTTGGAAAATACATTTTGTAAAAAATTATTTGGGCCCGTCTGCCAAACGTCAAGGCGATCTCTATAAGACGGGAACCTAACACTAAATACTACCTGTTATGTGCCAAAATGGCCACCATAAGATTCAGGGAGTGCAGGTTCCACATGCATGCTTGGTCCACTCTGCTTTTTACCATTTTGGTGCCATAACGGCCCCCATTAAAGGGAACCTGTCACTGGGATTTTGTGTATAGAGCTGAGGACATGGGTTGCTAGATGGCCGCTAGCACATCCGCAATACCCAGTCCCCATAGCTCTGTGTGCTTTTATTGTGTAAAAAAAACCTTTTTGATACATATGCAAATTAACCTGAGATGAGTCCTGTACGTGAGATGAGTCAGGGACAGGACTCATCTCAGGTTAATTTGCATATGTATCAAATCGGGTTTTTTACACAATAAAACCACACAGAGCTATGGGGACTGGATATTGCGGATGTGCTAGTGGCCATCTAGCAACCCATGTCCTTAGCTCTATACCCAAAATCCCGGTGACAGGTTCCCTTTAAATCCAGGGATGCAGGTACCAACATGCATGCTGAGCCCACTCTATACTTCTCCTGGTGCCACCAAATGGCTTCCAATAAATAAAATAATAGCAGGCTACAGCTTTATACTTACTCTAATTAAAATCAGCCTATGGAGCAGCCGAGATCCAACCACAAACAATACATATAGTGGGAGAAGCAACTATAAATAAGGTAGGTTTAATGACCACATAAGCAACACCTCGAGGCAAGGGGGGGGGGGGCTATTGGCTATTACCGGAAACAACACAGACGCCTATTGATCCACAAGGAAAACCTGCCAGATCAAACCACATGTTGCCAGTCTCACAGATCTCCTGACACTCACTGTCACTGGGACATAGTGTAGTTGTCAATAGATTTCTAAATATAAAATTCCTAATATGGGGCAGAATACATTTTTATTCTTAGTATATATGATGATAATTAGATGTTAGTGTTATATAAATGTATATGCCATATAATGCCCCCTGTGAATCATTTGGAATACACTACTTTAGGTAAATTTACAGGTCCATAAAATTTTAGAACCATTAATGTTAGTCACCTGCTCCAATAAACCAGTGATGTCCGGCAATACATGCTGTATATAATTTTAATTTATTACTTTAGCTACCAATATGGTAACATAGTTTGCAAGGCTGAAAAAAGACATGCGTCCATGCAATTCAACATGTAGGTTGTATGGTTTTGAACTGTGTGCTGCACATTCATCTTCCCTGGGTCTGCTGCAGCATCTAGTGCAGCTGGTATGTACAAATTTGTTATGTCAGCAGTCCATGGCCTCCACTGCTTCTCCTCTGCTGGTGGGCATGGCCACAGCCTTGCTCGCCAGCTCTGCTGTCCCAGAGATTTGGTTGTCCGGTTTCGCCTGTGTCTCCTTCTCCCTGCCTGGGGGTCCTGGCCTCCAGAATAAAGCTTCACCTCCATCTGCAAGCTGAGGCCTGTTTATTGCTGGCATTGCCTCTCACAGTCCATAGGGCATGCGCAGGTGCTCCCTCTGGCACTTAAAGGGACAGCTTGTGTTCAAGTTCTTTCTCCCCAGCTTATAGCTTGCCACCTTAGGGTATTTAAGGAACCATTCCCTTTGTACTAACTTCTGCCTGCCTTCGGGACTTGACCCTTCACTACTTGACCTGACCTTCCCTCCATGACCTCAGACTGTTTATTAGATTGCATGTACTCTCGCACCCATGCAGCGAAGCCCAGGTTGCTGTACAGGGGTTAAAGGGTGAAGACCTGGAAATCTATTTAGATAGCACCCTTAGGAGTAGCTACAAGCCAAATATGCTCTAGTGGTACAGCGAATCTACATCTAAATCTCTGCAATTGGGCGTGCTTTGGGAAAGTGCTGCAATAGCTGCCAATGCTGAGCACATCCCTTGTCTGGGGCTATGCTAAAGACTATGCCACGATGAGGGACATAAGCAGTGGTGATGGCCACAATGACAACTGCAGTCATGTGAAACGGCCCTGCAGACGACACAGCTACCTACGTGGCCTGAGCAGCAATGATGTCCAGTAGTAGTGAACTTTACAGAAAGTTGAGGGTCATTATAAAAGGGATTGTGCATGTGCATATGTTGGCCGTGGACTTCACTCCACTTGGTTAGGCCTCAGGTACCCCAACATACTTCTGAGACAAACTGGCCATCTGTTAAAAGACTACACCACACAGTTGGGCATTGTAGTGCCATATTGAGAGTGAGCATTTGTTATGTGAGAGTTTGCATCCCTTGGTCAAATTGAGAAGCTTGGTTACATTAACTGGAGAGACTCATAGAGGTATATTCAGCCTTGGGAAACCTGTGCATGTAACCTGGAAAGACTGAAGTTACTTTTGCAAGTACTAGTGTGTGTAATCTGCCCAAATTGCCTCAGTATAATACAGTGGACTTATTACCCCCAAAATCGGCCTCACTATTGCCTTGCACCAACTACCTGCAATGTCACACCATTGCCCTATTTTATCAGCGCCTCAAGGAGCGTCTTGCCTTGCACCCCAAAACCTAATGACACTAAGAGCAACCTACCTACCACCAGACCCCAAGACTTGAGGTTAAGAAATTGTGCACTCTCCCTTTGCTGCATGGCCCAGGGAATGCCAGAGTAAGGACTGTTACAGTGACTACTACTCCAATCCTTGCCACCACCACAACTCCTGTCTCCTCCCTCTGCCCTTATGGGGTCGCTGGATGACAACCGCAAGTGAGTGGACTAGATGTCTGAGGCCTAATGGCTGAATATTATCCCTGAATAATGGAGGACCCCGTCTTTGGACTAGCACTACTATAGTGTCATGAACTTTAAATATGGACTTTAAATAGTTAAATGAGAGTGCCTCTAAATTAGTATTAATACACTCATTGTGCCTCCAGACTGCAGACATATAACTGAAAAGTGTATGTGCTTTCTCTCAGTGACTGCATACTGTGCCTTTAAGAGACTGTAACCATCATGTGGTTGTGCCCCAAACTGAGACATTATGAGTACATTTGTGTTAAAAAAAATATGCCAAATTGCCATGCCCTTCTATGGCATGTCATCGAGTAGACATTGTTCTACATTTTTTGTGCTGCAAAAATATTTAAAGGGGTTATCCTATGACTAATGTAAAAAATGAGGCATCATATAGTACAGTACATCAGTCTATTTCTAACAAAGCTAGAACCAGCCCTGTACCTCACATGGATCCAGAGATCTCCTGATTCATTGCTCTGCTAGATTTATATGAAGCGGAAAGCTCAAGGGGAGTGTCTTTTCTGCTACAGATAAGGGGGCGTGTCTCAGCTCTTCCTATCAAAGCTCAGGAGGCAGTTGAAGCATGAAACTGAGCATGTGCGGTCTTCTCAGTGACCAGGTCAAAGAAATAAGAAAAACAACTGACTGCAGGTAGTACTATACAGATACATTTTATTGAATAACGTATTGGCTATGCAAAATTTTAAATTACATGCAATTACAAAAGTATTCAGATGCAGGTGCTGGTTTGAAAACTGTAGAATATTTTTCGTGGGACAACCCCTTTAAGTGCATCCGCCTGCCTTTTTTCTGCACCAACCAAAGAAATTTGAGTGCTCTAAGAATAGAGTACGCCTCCCAGCAACCTATACGCTTTACACAGTCACCAGATGAGTGTGTATGCATTGGGACCTCTCCAAAATATCACCTCTTTCAGGAGACCACCGTGAAATAAGTTTAAGTTGTAGCAACAATCTAACATGTATTAGGATACAAACAAAAATGGAAGCACTCCCAGTAAAAGGTAGTCAGTGCACACCTACCGACAGGTTAAGTCCACATCAGAAGAGGAATGACAGCACACACATCTTGGGAAGTTCAGAATACGTGGGTTTAATCCAGTATATCCATAACATGCTTGAGGTATTGTAAATGAATAAACCACAAACTAATAACTGTGAACCCCAACTTTGCAAAGCACCCACTTCACATCATCCGTTCAGTTAGTCTGAATCATATAATGAAAACCTAATATTCAAAATAAGTAAAAAAATGAGGAAATCACATTAAATACAAATTTAAGCGGTTAGACGGGGCACTGAAGAATGAGATCTGATGGCTTACTCTAAGACCTACAACTCGTACAGTCCCGCACTAGTATTATTCTTACTTCACTTGCATGAATAAATTATCATTATGTATTTTGGGTCTCAAAGCCTATGCTCTAGCTGTCACTATCATCTATTTTTTATTCCTACTGGGTGCATCCTGCTAGCACAGTATAGTGTCGTACTGTATACAAAAAGAAATAAGTTAAAATGCATTGCTTATATCACGTATTTATGCTAAACAACTGCTTTTTAAAAATATTAATTTTTTTTCTTGTTTTCCATATTGTTATCTATATTTACAATATAACTCTGAAATCCTGAAGTTTTTACCCTGATCACTAGGCCTTCCTATTCTTTAAATTTTTCTCAACAGTCCTCTCATTATCATCACAGGCAGGATTACTATGTAAAGTTAGATATAACTATATATAGGTTCCACCAGTAGCATTAGGAATGCTTACAGCTCACCTCCTAAAGCATTCCTACAACACGTTGTTATAGAAGCCAGTTTTAGACTACAGGTTCTTAAGGTCAATGTGGCTGCTGTAAAGCAAATATCTAAACTGCTGTAAATGGAGCAGACCAGCAACTTATGCAAGATGGCTACCCCTGCAGAAATTACAATACATACTGTAATGTACACAATCCTATAAAAATCAATACACAGGTAATAAAAAATAGGAGAAGGGGGGGGGTTCTAATAAAGACTACACCTAGTAATATGAACTATTAGGTCATATGGATGTCATTATCATTCAGAACTGAGGGCCGCTCTTTAAGATCATGTCCACATGGGGCGTATATGCTGCAGATTTTCCGCTGCTTAACCTGCGGGTGGTAAATGCACAGCACAGCCACCTCTGCCCCACGTATCGATATCTACACTGGAAGATATGATGGGTCAGGTTGCATCCTATAAGGATGGTCTTGTTTCACTTGGGTGGTTTACTGGAGATGTTCTTGCAGACCAGAAATAAAAAAACATAAAGTCTTCAGTGTTTTTGGCTGTGATCTACCAGCTACGTTCAATGAGAACCAGCAAACAACAATATATTTGCTGATACTTAATCTAGTTATGGTGAGTAATAAGCGCTAGCCCTCTATCGAGTTACAAGCCCCGGCTGAGCGAACTCGACCATAAAATGAAGATTGCATGAAACAAGACAGGACATTTGCCCTTGGCATGTTCCATGTGTAATGTTGTTATAACGTTACAAGCATATGAGTAATGGTTTTGTATCTGTCTGCAGTGGGCTGTTATCACAGGGAAGAGAGGATGAAAGCCGCCCTGGAAGGTATGGTATAGAAGGTATAGGTTGAATGATATTAAGATGTATCTTGCCGTATCTCAAGCATATCACCACCTACAATTACAATTTTTTACTTTAGTGTTTTTTTTTCTATACTAGACCAGTGCCGTACATAGAAGAGAACGGGACCCATAGCAAAAATTTAAATGGTCACCTCTATGATGCAACTTAGGACAGAAAGGGGAGGAACTCATTAAAGGGCATCTGTCAGCAGATTTGTACCTATGACACTGGCTGACCTGTTACATGTGCCCTTGGCAGCTGAAGACATCTGTGTTGGTCCCATGTTCATATGTGTCCTCGTTGCTGAGAAAAATGATGCTTTAAAATATGCAAATGAGCCTCTAGGAGCAATGGGGGTGTTGTCTTTACACTTAGAGGCTCTGCTCTCTCTGCAACTTCCGCGCCCGCTGCACTTTGATTGACAGGGCAAGACGGGATGACCTTCATATCGGCAATTGCCCTGTTGCTCATCAGTTTGGTAAACTGACCTTCAGTGTTTTTCACGCCCATTCCAAGACCTATCCCATGGCTTGATGACAATGCTGTTCGTCTGAACAGGGGAGTTCTACACAGATACATGGAAAAGGCGATTCCAAGTGCAAAGAAAATGGAACCGGTCAGGTCTGGCCCTCTCTCTTCAAGTGCCCCAACAGTATCTTATGCTTCTATATAGTAAATATCTCGTTTTAACAAGGCTAATTCCAGTACTAGGGGGCAATCAGGGTTGCCAACCAGGCATAATTTCCTAAGCAGTCTGTAAAAAAAATGGATGGTTGGCAGCCCCAGAGGCAGTGGTGATGAGGCCTGTTGGGAAAGGGGGCCCACAGTGAACCAAAGGCCCCACCCCCTAATTACACTCATTACAGTCCAGCTCCACTATAGTATCCCTATGATCAGTGAAGAAAGCTTAAGGGCCTGTGATGATGTCATCACAGGTCATGTACAGCTAGTAAAAACACTACACAAAGAATGGTGTAGTTCCCAGGTTTGATAGGAGCATCAGCCAGGACCTGCAATGACATCATCATAGGTCCTGTACATCTAGTGAAGGAACGGCACAGAGCATCACCATGGGTCCTTCAACCCCCAACAGCATGGAGAAGAACTACAGGATAAGCTCTCTACTTAGGGTACTTTCACACCTGCGTTTTTCTTTTCCGGCATAGAGTTCCGTCACAGAGGCTCTATACCGGAAAAGAAGTGATCAGGCATATCCCCATGCATTCCGCCAGATCACACTGCCGCAAGTGTGAAAGTAGCCTTAGACTACTAATTTTCCCCTCCCCCAATCCCTTTTTTTCCTCACATCTCACTGATATACTGTATATAGTACTGGGAACAGTTACAACCACTATTACCTCACACAATAACTATAAAATATAACTGATCACATTCATCTGTACACACTGCATCTATCATACGTTGTACTTCTCACACCAGTGCACTGCTCTATATAATGTATATATATATACACAGTACAGACCAAAAGTTTGGACACACCTTCTCATTCAAAGAGTTTTCTTTATTTTCATGACTATGAAAATTGTAGATTCACACTGAAGGCATCAAAACTATGAATTAACACATGTGGAATTATATACATAACAAAAAAGTGTGAAACAACTGAAAATATGTCATATTCTAGGTTCTTCAAAGTAGCCACCTTTTGCTTTGATTACTGCTTTGCACACTCTTGGCATTCTCTTGATGAGCTTCAAGAGGTAGTCATCTGAAATGGTTTTCACTTCACAGGTGTCAGGTTTAATAAGTGGGATTTCTTGCCTTATAAATGGGGTTGGGACCATCAGTTGCGTTGTGGAGAAGTCAGGTGGATAAACAGCTGATAGTCCTACTGAATAGACTGTTAGAATTTGTATTATGGCAAGAAAAAAGCAGCTAAGTAAAGAAAAACGAGTGGCCATCATTAATTTAAGAAATGAAGGTCAGTCCGTCTGAAAAATTGGGAAAACTTTGAAAGTGTCCCCAAGTGCAGTCACAAAAACCATCAAGCGCTACAAAGAAACTGGCTCACATGCGGACTGCCCTAGGAAAGGAAGACCAAGAGTCACCTCTGTTGCGGAGGATAAGTTCATCCGAGTCACTAGCCTCAGAAATCGCAGGTTAACAGCAGCTCAGATTAGAGACCAGGTCAATGCCACACAGAGTTCTAGCAGCAGACACATCTCTAGAACAACTGTTAAGAGGAGACTGTGTGAATCAGGTCTTCATGGTAGAATATCTGCTAGGAAACCACTGCTAAGGACAGGCAACAAGCAGAAGAGACTTGTTTGAGCTAAAGAACACAAGGAATGGACATTAGACCAGTGGAAATCTGTGCTTTGGTCTGATGAGTCCAAATTTTAGATCTTTGGTTCCAACCACCGTGTCTTTGTGCGACGCAGAAAAGGTGAACGGATGGACTCTACATGCCTGGTTCCCACCGTGAAGCATGGAGGAGGAGGTGTGATGGTGTGGGGGTGCTTTGCTGGTGACACTGTTGGGGAATTATTCAAAATTGAAGGCATACTGACCCAGCATGGCTACCACAGCATCTTGCAGCGGCATGCTATTCCATCCGGTTTGCGTTTAGTTGGACCATCATTTATTTTTCAACAGGACAGTGACCCCAAACACACCTCCAGGCTGTGTAAGGGCTATTTGACCATGAGGGAGAGTGATGGGGTGCTGCGCCAGATGACCTGGCCTCCACAGTCACCGGACCTAAACCCAATTGAGCAGAGTGAAGGCAAAAGGGCCAACAAGTGCTAAGCATCTCTGGGAACTCCTTCAAGACTGTTGGAAGACCATTTCAGGTGACTACCTCTTGAAGCTCATCAAGAGAATGCCAAGAGTGTGCAAAGTAGTAATCAAAGCAAAAGGTGGCTACTTTGAAGAACCTAGAATATGACATATTTTCAGTTGTTTCACACTTTTTTGTTATGTATATAATTCCATATGTGTTAATTCATAGTTTTGATGCCTTCAGTGTGAATCTACAATTTTCATAGTCATGAAAATAAAGAAAACTCTTTGAATGAGAAGGTGTGTCCAAACTTTTGGTCTGTACTGTACCTGTGCAAAGACGGGTCCTTCTGCTAGTAGTATATATATATATATATATATATATCCAGTATATATTGCATTGTGCTGATGCGTAACATACAAGGTATAATAGATGCAGGGTGTACAGATATATAGTATACACAGCAGTGCACTGATATGTGAGGTACAAGGTATAATAGATTCAGTGTGTACAGATATACAGTATATACAGCAGTGTACTGATATGTGAGGTATGAGGTATATTAGATACAGTGTGTACAGATATATAGTATACACAGCAGTGTACTGATATGTGAGGTACGAGGTATATTAGATACAGTGTGTACAGATATATAGTATATACAGCAGTGTACTGATATGTGAGGTATGAGGTATAATAGATGCAGTGTATACAGATATATAGTATATAAAACTGTTTACTGATATGTGAGGTACGAGCTATAATTTATACCTTATACGTCACATATCAGTACACTGCTGTATATACTATATATCTGCACACACTGCATCTATTATACCTCCTACCTCACATATCAGTACACTGCTGTATATACTATATATCGGCACACACTGCATCTATTATACCTCCTACCTCACATATCAGTGCAATGCTGTATATACTATATATATCTGTACACACTGATTATCTATTATACCTCATACCTCACATATCAGTACACTGCTGTATATACTATATATCTGCACACACTGCATCTATGATACCTCCTACCTCACATATCAGTACACTGCTGTATATACTATATATCTTCACACACTGCATCTATTCTACCTCGTACCTCACATATCAGTACACTGTTGTATGTACTATGTACCTGTACACACTGCATCTATTATACCTCATACCTCACATATCAGTACACTGCTGTATATACTATATATCTTCACACACTGCATCTATTATACCTCGTACCTCACATATCAGTACACTGCTGTATATACTATATTTCTGTACACACTGCATCTATTTTACCTCATACCTCACATATCAGTACACTGCTGTATATACTATATATCTGCACACACTGCATCTATTATACCTCATAACTCACATAATACACTAATGTATATACTTGACTTAATGGGATGGAAGAACCTCCTTCCGGCTTCCCACTGAACATCCCAACTTCCCTTAATTAACCAGCCATTGTAGTGGTAAAATATGGCCGTAGCGGCCACCTTTATTAACTTACATAAAACATCCTTTTAACATAATACACATTTTCCAACCATAATAAATAACAGATCATCATTTAAACTTGTAAAACCGCTGTTATCCTTTACAAGAGATCCTGGGAGGCAACCCCAAGCACGTTGTATTCTCCCATCCAATTCCTTATGACTTTCCTTGCCCTTGGCCGCATTTCACTGACCCAAGGACACCTGTTCCACAAACTTCCAAGTATTCAACTTCCTAGGCCTTCTTAGCCTACAGGAGCCGCACCCACCATATTTACCTCCAAGAGACGCGTATCACACTATATAACGCATCTCTTAGCCATGAATTGCCCCCTAGGATCCCATATCCAACACTGCCCTGTAAAGAACATGTAACCAACCCCGGGCATACCGTCAGGCAACACACAACCAATAAAAAAGGGGTGGGTGGGCGGGAACTTACACCTGGTCTATCCCTACCACTTCCTCCACTTCCTTCCCTCACTCCTATATACTGCCCGCGAAACTCGGTCCCTGATTCCACCCCCCCTCTAACTCCCATCTAGCCCCTTTTCACATTTAACCCCTGCTCTGCCTACAGTCTTCCCCCCAAGTCAATGGTGCATTCTGCTATGCTGCGCCACGCTTCATTGCTGTTCATATATCTGTACACATTGCATTTATTATACCTTGTACCTCACATATCAGTACACTGCTATATACAGTCATGTGAAAAAATTAGGACACCCTTTGAAAGCATGTGGTTTTTTGTAACATTTTTAATAAAAGGTTATTTCATCTCCGTTTCAACAATACAGAGAGATTAAAGTAATCCGACTAAACAAAGAAAACTGAAGAAAAGTCTTTTCAAGATCTTCTGTAAATGTCATTCTACAAAAATGCCTATTCTAACTGAGGAAAAAGATAGGACACCCTTGCCCCTAATAGCGAGTGTTACCTCCTTTGGCTGAAATAACTGCAGTGAGACGGTTCTTGTAGCCATCTACCAGTCTTCGACATCGGTCTGAGGAAATTTTACCCCACTCCTCAATGCAGAACTTTTTCAGCTGTGAGATGTTTGAGGGGTTTCTTGCACGTACAGCCCTTTTCAAGTCATCCCACAGCATCTCAATGGGATTCAAATCTGGACTTTGACTTGGCCATTCCAGGACTCTCCATTTCTTCTTTTTCAGCCAATCTTTGGTTGATTTACTAGTATGTTTTGGGTCACTGTCATGTTGCATGGTCCAGTTCCGCTTCAGCTTTAATTTTCTAACTGATGGTCTCACATGTTCTTCAAGCACCTTCTGATACACAGTAGAATTCATCGTGGATTCTATGATGGTGAGCTGACCAGGTCCTGCTGCAGCAAAGCAGCCCCAAACCATGACACTTCCACCTCCATGCTTCACAGTTGGTATGAGGTTCTTTTCTTGGAATGCTGTGTTTGGTTTACGCCAAACATGTCCTCTGCTGTTGTGTCCAAATAATTCAATTTTGGACTCATCTGTCCAAAGAACATTATTCCAGAAGTCCTGGTCTTTGTCAACTTTATCTCTGGCAAATGTCAGTCTGGCCTCGATGTTTCTCTTGGAAAGCAAAGGTTTCCTCCTTGCACACCTCCCATGCAAGTTAAACTTGTACAGTCTCTTTCTGATTGTAGAGGCATGTACTTCTACATCAACAGTAGCCAGAGCCTGCTGTAGTTCTCGAGATGACACTTTAGGGTTTTTGGAGACCTCTTTTAGCATCTTGCGGTCTGCTCTTGGGGTGAACTTGCTGGGGCGACCAGTCCTGGGCATGTTGGCAGTTGTTTTGAAAGCCCTCCACTTGTAGACTATCTTCCGGACAGTGGAATGGCTGATTTCAAAATCTTTTGAGATCTTTTTAAATCCCTTCCCAGACTCATAGGCTGCTACAATCTTTTTTCTGAAGTCCTCTGACAGCTCTTTTGCTCTCACCATGGTGCTCACTCTCACTTCAACAGTCAGGAGCACACCAAACTAAATGTCTGAGGTTTAAATAGGGCAAGCCTCATTCAACATGCAGAGTAACGATCTACTAATTATGTGCACCTGGTGTGATATACCTGTGTGAGATCTGAGCCAATTTAAGAGGGAATACATGTGAGGGTGTCCTATCTTTTTCCTCAGTTAGAATAGGCATTTTTGTAGAATGACATTTACAGAAGATCTTGAAAAGACTTTTCTTCAGTTTTCTTTGTTTAGTTGGATTACTTTAATCTCTCTGTATTGTTGAAACGGAGATGAAATAACCTTTTATTAAAAATGTTACAAAAAACCACATGCTTTCAAAGGGTGTCCTAATTTTTACACATGACTGTATACTATATATCTTCACACACTGCATCTATTCTACCTCGTACCTCACATATCAGTACACTGTTGTATGTACTATGTACCTGTACACACTGCATCTATTATACCTCGTACCTCACATATCAGTACACTGCTGTATATACTATATATCTGTACACACTGCATCTATTATACCTTGTACCTCACATATCAGTACACTGCTGTATATACTATATATCTGTACACACTGCATCTATTTTACCTCATACCTCACATATCAGTACACTGCTATATATACTATATATCTGTACACACTGAATCTATTATACCTCCTACCTCACATATTAGTACACGGCTGTATATACTATATATCTGCACACACTGCATCTATTCTACCTCGTACCTCACATATCAGTACACTTCTGTATATACTATACTGTATATCTGTACACATTGCATCTATTATACCTCCTACCTCACATATCAGTACACTGCTGCATATACTATATATCTGTACACACTGCATCTATTATACCTAGTACCTCACATATCAGTACACTGCTGTATATACTGGCCAGGGATAGGTAGTGGGAGGGGCTATGAATGAAGCATGGGGGCCTATTGTAGATTCTTTTTATGGGGCCCAGTGATTTCTATATACACCCCTGCACAGGGAGCAATCTGTACGCAGTGTGAATAGGAGCAGCAAATTCATCATCCCCAAGTGGTGGAAATGAGTAGTTGAGCTTGTCCGAATGCTTAGGTGTGAATGGTGCCCACCAAATTATTCATGCTGCTGGAAAGTAACACTTTATTGTGGACAATCAGCTTTGGTGGGTTTGGACTGGAGGATTTAGTGATGTATGTCCTATATACCTTGGCTATTACTTTAATGGTGTTTTCCAAGATTTTTATACTAATGACCTGTCCTCTGGATAGGTCATCAGCATCTGATTGATGGGGTCTGACACCCGGAACTCCAGCCCATGGGCAGAAATCTAACAGTTTAGGGGGCCTATACTTAATATTCTAGGGTGCCCTGTGCTTGTGTATGCCAGTGTTGGCGGGCAGTAAGACACCTGCTTTAAATGTATAGTTTGCAATGGACACAATCAGATTGCTTTTTTTTTTTTTACTGTATTATAGCAGTGAACATGTTGCACCTGTATGTGATGCCAGGTGGTAGATGAAATAGACAGGTGATGCCAGGAGATGCCAGGTGAATATTTGGTGCAGGGTCAGGGAGGTTAATCTCAGTTTGATCTAATCACTCCTTCCAGTTTTCTACTTGAGGATTTAGATATTTCTATGTGATAAGGAGTCGTTAGAACTCATCGGCTCTGCCATCTACTCCTCCTGGTTTCTGAAATATTGTATTTTCGTTTCCAAATTCTTGGTGTTAAGGCTCACGTATGCAACGCAGTTAAAGGACATCTGTCAGCAGTTTTGTACCTATGACACTGGCTGACCTGTTCCATGTGCACTTGGCAGCTGAAGGCTTCTGTGATGGTTCCATGTTCATATGTGCCTGCATTGCTGAGAAAAATTATGTTTTAATATATGCAAATGTAGTCTCTAGGTGCAAAGGGGGCGTTTCTGTTACACCTAGAGGATCTACTCTCTCTGCAACTGCCGCGTCCTCTGTACTTTGATTGACTTTAGGGGAAATTAGGGTCAGACGTGATCACGTTTTTACTGCCTGGCCCTATCAATCAAAGTGCAGAGGGCGCGGCAGTTGCAGAGAGAGCTGAGCCTCTAAGTGTAACGGTAACACCCCTGTTGCTCCTAGGCTCATTTGCATATATAAAAATGCTATTTTTCTCAGCAATGTGGGCGCATATGAACAGGAGACCAACACAGATGCCTTCAGCTGCTAAAATTTGGCCTAAAGGTAAATCAGGTGCTTAGAAAGGTTTACGACAACTTTCTAGAACATACAGTTCTTGAGATATTCACAAAAAAAGCAAATATGGCACCATCAAATGACCATATTAGAGATCACTCATATGCTGACATACACATGGTCACATGACCCACATTGGCCAATAGAAGCTCTCAGGTCCTTCAGTCTTCGCCTCACTGACATACACACAGTTTTACAGTTTCCATAACAACTCAGCCATTTTTCTTCACTCTTATAAGACCAGTATGGATGTCACTGTTAAGGGGGTGGGTGCTGTGAGGTCACTGTTAAGGGGGTGGGTGCTGTGAGGTCACTGTTAAGGGGGTGGGTGCTGTGAGGTCACTGTTAAGAGGGCGAAGCACTGTAGAGGTCACTTCAAGGGGGATAGGGTATTATGGAGGTCACTGTTATTAGAGCCACTGTGGACTTCACTGTTATGGGGGGCGCTGTGGATATCACTGTTATGGGGGGCGCTGTGGATATCACTGTTATGGGGGGCGCTGTGGATATCACTGATATGGGGGGCGCTGTGGATATCACTGTTATGGGGGGCGCTGTGGATATCACTGTTATGGGGGGCACTGTAGATGTCACTGTTATGGGGGGCACTGTGGATATCACTGTTATGGGGGGCACTGTGGATATCACTGTTATGGGGGGCACTGTGGATATCACTGTTATGGGGGCGCTGTGGATGTCACTGTTATGGGGGGCGCTGTTGATATTACTGTTATGGTGGCACTGTAGATGTCACTGTTATGGGGGGCACTGTAGAGGTCACTGTTATGGGGGGCACTGTGGATATCATTGTTATGGGGGCAATGTGGATGTCACTGTTATGGGGGGCACTGTGGATATCCCTGGTATAGGGGCACTGTGGATTTCACTGTTATGGGGGCACTGTGGATATCCCTGGTATAGGGGCACTGTGAATTTCACTGTTATGGGGGGCACTGAGGATATCCCTGTTATGGGGGGCACTGTGGATATCCTTGGTATAGGGGCACTGTAGATGTCACTGTTATGGGGGCGCTGTGGATGTCGCTATTAGGGGGGCACTGTGGATATCATTGTTATGGGGGCAATGTGGATGTCACTGTTATGGGGGCACTGTGGATATCTCTGGTATAGGGGCACTGTGGATATCCCTGGTATAGGGGCACTGTGGATTTCACTGTTATGGGGGCACTGTGGATATCCCTGGTATAGGGGCACTGTGAATTTCACTGTTATGGGGGGCACTGAGGATATCCCTGTTATGGGGGGCACTGTGGATATCCTTGGTATAGGGGCACTGTAGATGTCACTGTTATGGGGGCGCTGTGGATGTCGCTATTAGGGGGGCACTGTGGATATCATTGTTATGGGGGCAATGTGGATGTCACTGTTATGGGGGCACTGTGGATATCTCTGGTATAGGGGCACTGTGGATTTCACTGTTATGGGGGCTCTGTAGATGTCACTGTTATGGGGGCACTGTGGATATCACTGATATAGGGGCACTGTGGATATCCCTGGTATAGGGGCACTGTGGATTTCACTGTTATGGGGGCACTGTGAATATCCCTGGTATAGGGGCACTGTGAATTTCACTGTTATGGGGGGCGCTGAGGATATACCTGTTATGTGGGGCACTGTGGATATCCCTGGTATAGGGGCACTGTAGATGTCACTGTTATGGGGGCGCTGTGGATGTCGCTATTAGGGGGGCACTGTGGATATCACTGTTATGGGATCACTGTGGATATCACTGTTATGGGGCACTGTAGTTGTCACTGTTATGGGGGCACTGTGGATATCATTGTTATGGGTGCAATGTGGATGTCACTGTTATGGGGGCACTGTGGATATCTCTGGTATAGGGGCACTGTGGATTTCACTGTTATGGGGGCACTGTAGATGTCACTGTTATGGGGGCACTGTGTATATTCCTGGTATAGGGGCAGTGTGGATATCCCTGGTATAGGGGCACTGTGGATTTCACTGTTATGGGGGCGCTGTGGATATCCCTGTTATGGGCGGCGCTGTGGATATATTTTAACCACACACAAACAACAAAATAGACCCAAGTGAAGCTGGGTTATACTGCTAGTACATTGTAAACGTATTCATTATATCATGTGCATTTTATTGTGTTTTGTTACGTCATTCCCCCTTCTGGTCTGTGGGAAAATTGTCTTGCAAGAAACTGGTCGGTAGAGCAAAAATGTTTGGGGATCGCTGGCATAACTAAACTGGACAAAAGAGCAAGGTACAAAGATCATACAGCATTTATCAAACATCATTCAGCATTTAATGAATTTAGCACAATGTATGGAAACACAAACTAGCAAAAACTGACTTTAAAAATTGAAAACAATAAATTACCCTTTAAGATTAGACAGTCTGAATATGACAGATTTATCACAGTGGTTCATGCTGGATGATAAATCTGACACACCTTTAATCTGTCTAGTTTAAGTGGGTAATATATGAAGGGTTTATTTTTTGGAGTGTCTGCTGTGTCAATTTTTATATCACAAATTTAACAAATGTCACCCACCAGTTCTTCATTTAGAGCTCCGTTTTTTGGGCTCATCTCTAATTATAATGGTGCTGTCAGTTGCTTCGCCACCTTTGGACTGAAGTGAATTTGCGACTATTTTTGCGACATTTCAAAATGTTGCAAATGGAAAATCATGCTAAAAATGTCTCTACCCACAAAACATATGTACACCCCTCAGTAACTACAGAATGCGGTACAAACACATTTTTAGAGTGGTTTATTCCATGTCAGTCAGTTTAAATTTACAAAGATGCTTTGTGGCTGAGGTTAGAATTTTAGCCAGATTTATCATTGCAATTTTTTGTAAAAGGAAAGTCACACAAACAGTTGGAAGTGTACTGCCCCCTGGTGGAGTACAAACTGATGGGGCCTTTATAGTAAATATGATTTGGCTATATACAGAAAAATCCATTTAACAAATGGTAACTATTACAAGAAATGATTGCCATTTGTATTCTGCTATGGTATTTTATCTATTACAGAATACACCATTCAGTATATTCCAATGCAGTGCTGCCACCTACAGGCCTTTATTGGAATATACCAGTTATAGGCAGGCTCCAGTCTATCACTACAAGGTAACAGCTTTCCCGATCTCAGACAGGGGAAGCTGTTACCGGAGCGGGAGTACATGGCTCCAACATTTTTACCACTCACATGTCACCATCTGAGGGGTTAAATGTCTGCGATCGGACCTGGAGATGACATGATTAGAGAGGATTGTAGCACACTGTCTAGCACCCTGACTGAGTTGTGTTCAGGTCACGTCACAAAAAATGCAGCTAAGACAAGGCAGCGCTGACTTGTAAAGTAAGTTTGTGACATGCGTCAGATTCTCTTCCAGAAAACTTCTGACCTAATTTTCGGTTCTCTATGAGGGAGCCCTGTGCCCACTGCCTAAGCGACTAACCCATGACAGGGGCGCTTTAAAAGAGGTTATTACTGGGAGCTGCAATGTTGCTGCTGCATAGCTAAATGGATTCATGAATGATGTTCCGGTATGGATGTATCAGTATTATTTACCAGTTATACTGCGTGTGCTTCCAACGACTCAGAAATGGCAGAGCTGAAATGTATAGAAACAGTCAGTGACATAAGAGCCTTCCCCCAGGACCAGCGATAGTTAATGAAGTGTAAACTGCAGGTTATTTGCTGTGCCCTGAGTACAAGTGTATTATTTATAGAGCTCCTGACCCGTGCAGTTCTTCTTATTAGCACGCTGATATCATGACTGTGCACCCTTCACCTTGTACAATAATAATAATCATTATTTATATAGCGCCGCCATATTCCGCAGGGCTTTACAATTCATGTAGCAATCAAAACAGACATCACAGAATTATAGGCTTATATACAAGGAATGAGGGCCCCGGTAGCAAGAGCTTACAATCTATTAGGAGATGGGGTGACAATAAAGGTAAAATTGGTTGTTTTATAACGTGGTTCAGCCATCTTTTACTAGATCACTGGAGCCGGAGCTGGAGGAGCGAGTGCATTCAGCGTGGGGATTACTGTCAGAAGATGGCGTTCAGTTCTGAAGAATGAGGGTCAGAGGGAAGAGACAGTTTAGGGAAGGGATGTATCTTTAAGGTATGTTTAAAGCTACAGAAGTTGGGAATTACCTGATATTCCGGGGCAGAGCATTCCAGAGAACAGGTGCAGCTCAAGAAAGGTCTTGAAGATGGGAGTGAGAAGTTCGAATTATGGAGGATGTTAGTCTTAGGCCCCTTTCACACGGGCGTTGCGGGAAAATGTGCGGGTGCGTTGCGGGAACACCTGCGATTTTTCAGTGCGAGTGCAAAACATTGTAATGCTTTTTGCACTCGTGTGAGAAAAATCGCGCCTGTTTGGTACCCAAACCCGAACTTCTTCACAGAAGTTCGGGCTTGGGATCGGTGTTCTGTAGATTGTATTATTTTCCCTTACAACATGGTTATAAGGGAAAATAATAGCATTCTGAATACAGAATGCATAGTAAAATAGTGCTGGAGGGGTTAAAAATAAATAAAAAATTATTTAACTCCTTAGTCCGCTTGCTCGCGTAGCCGCCATCTCCTTCTGTCTTCATCTTAGCTTTGTGTAGCAACAGGACCTGTGGTGACGTCACTCCGGTCATCACATTATCCATCACCATGGTAAAAGATCATGTGATGGATCATGTGATAGATCATGTGATGACTGTGACGTCACCAAAGGTCCTTGTTGCTACACAGAGCTAAGATCAAGACAGAAGAGATGCCGGGCTGCGCGAGCAAGTGGATTAAGGTGAGTTAAATTTTTTATTTTATTTTTTTAACCCCTCCAGTGCTATTTTACTATGCATTCTGTATTCAGAATGCTATTATTTTCCCTTATAGAAAATAATAATGATCGGGTCCCCATCCCGATCGTCTCCTAGCAACCGTGCGTGAAAATCTCACCGCATCCGCACTTGCTTGCAACCCCATTCACTTCTATGGGGCCTGCGTTGCATGAAAAATGCACAAAGAGGAGCATGCTGTGATTTTCACGCAACGCACAAGTGATGCGTGAAAATCACCGCTCATGTGGACAGCCCCATAGAAGTGAATGGGTCAGGATTCAGTGTGGGTGCAATGCGTTCACTTCACGCATTGCACCCACACGGAAAACTCACCCGTGTGAAAGGGGCCTTAGGGTACTAACATAGCGTTATTCTTTTCTGGTATTGAAATCCGGTAAAGGGTCTCAATACCGGAAAAAACGCATCAGTTTTGTCCTAATGCATTCTGAATGGAAAGCAATCTGTTCAGTATGCATCAGGATATCTTCCGTGCCGTCCCTTGTACGGTATTTGACAGGACAAAATACAGCAGCATGCTGCGGTATTTTTTCCGGCCAAAATCCCAGAACAATGCCGCACTTGCAGGATCCGGCATTAATTTCCATAGAGATGTATTAATCCAGATCCGGTACCAAGTGTTCCGGAAATTGCTGCATTACCGAATCCGGTTTTCCGGTCTGTGCATGCGTCGGGATATAGGAGGAGCGTATTTCTCTTTTGATCTTTGAAAAAAATGTAAATACCGGATCTGGTATTCCAGATGATAGCAGATGAGACGGATCCGGAAAAAAAGAGCTTTCCGTTTGTATATGGCTTGCCGGATGCGGCAGACATTTCCGTTGCCGGGACTGCCTGCCGGATTCTAAGAACGCTAGTGTGAAAGTACCCTTAGATCATTGGCAGAATGAAGAGCACGAATAGGGTCGTAGACAGAAGTGAGGGCAGGGGTGGACTGGGAACTTAAAATGGCCCTGGAAAAAAATAAAAAAAATAAAAGTGGTCCCAGATAAATGAATTAATGCTGAGAGCATCAGATCTTTTTGTACTTGTTTTTTTGGCCAAGAGGAGGGTTAAGGTGTTCCTCTGGGCATCTGCCCACCTGGAAATTTCCCTGTAGGGTCTATGGCCAGTCCATGTCCTGCACTGTATGTCATGTCACTGTGTATACTGTGACTGTATACAATGTCATTCTATAATACTGTTAAGGGGACCCTGGCAATAAAATCTTTCATTCTTCCTTCTGGGTGTGCCCCTTCTGAGTTTGGGCCCTGTAGTAGGGTTGCCAACCAGAGTTTTTCTTTTTAATAGACAACTCATTCCAAAATCACAAACAGCCCAAAAAAATTATGGACAAATTGGAAAACCATAATGAATGTTAAAGATTATAAGTATAGATTTCTATAAGTCAATATACTGTTGTGAACTCCAAATTACCAGAAATTACTGGGAGCTGTAAAATGATGATGATTATCACCAAAATAATGTAGTCAAGAACCTCCAGCCTCAAAAAAATCACGGACACAGAAAAAAAATTGCCTATTTTTTCATTTCTAGACATTTGGCAACCCTGCCCCATAGTAGCCATTTCCGCTGCTTCCACTATAGCTACGCCCCTGGAGAGAGGATATGTAGGGAGGTGCAGCACCATGGAGAGCTTTGTGGGTGATTGTGAGAAGTTTGAACTAGTCTGTGGTGGATGGGCAACCAGTGAAGTGACGGGCACAGGCTAGAGGCATTGGTGTAGCGGGTGAATAGATAGATGAGTCTGGCTGCAGCATTTAGGACAGGCTGAAGGGGGGAGAGTTTAGTCAGAGAAAAAACGATTAGTAATGAGTTAAAGTAGTCAAGACAAGAATGAATCAAAGCTACAACAAGAGTTTTGGCCGTTTCCACCAGAGACCGATTCTGGAGATGTTCTTGAGGTGCAGATGACAGGAGCATGCAAGTGATGGAATATGGAAACAAAATGAAAGCTCAAACATAATACTGGCTATGAGTAATGATAGTACTACAGACTGAAATTGAAATATGTACAGATGCAGCTGAGCTAAACTTGATGGTTAACAGATTAAGTAAAAAATGGCACCAAAAGGTGAACTAATTTAGGATTAAACACATCTTTGGACCATTGCAAAGAACAAGCTTCTGCCAACAATTTGCATACTTTGCATTTTCCCTTGCAGCTTTCTCCATTGAAATATAATGCCATGTCCAGATGTTACATCTAAAAAGCACCAGTCAGCAGGATCAACTGTAATAAACCAGAAATGCTGCCTGGTAATGTTGATCCTACTGATTAAAATGATACCGGTTGTAGTAGCCCAGAGGGGGCACTACCATTCTTACATCTAGCTACTGTCTCTAATGGCTAGCAAAAAATGTCATCTGTGTACCTAATTCCACGCCCTCTGATACTGTGCTTAATAACATTGCTATACAACGTATGTATTGTATTTCATGCATTGTGCCTGGTTGTCCAGCAGTTGGCAGTGTATATGGCAGAATGAGATCTTTAGATAGAATGGAATTTACCATTCCATTCTCCCCCCTTTTGGACAGAAGTGGGCTAGTCCTGCTTCCTACCAAGAGAAGGGTGCAGGAAGCTAGAGTTAGTTGAGAGTTGGAAGGAAGCGAGACATGGCGCAGTGAGGGGAGCGCCCCCCTCCTGCAGCAGGACACTTCCAGGGAAAGCAGCTCGTAGAGCACCTTGACTTCTTGCAGTTTATAGACTGAGTATTACTAGGGGGTCAACGACCAAAGGCACCCCACTCTAAGATACCAGAACAGCTATTAAGTCCAGTAACCAGACTGAAGCCAGAGAATAGCACAGCAGAGATGGAGAAAGCAAGTATTTAAGTTTGCCTGCCAGTTTACCCTTCACCTGCTGGAGCCAAGAGAAAGATCAACCATTGTTTGGATGACACAAGTTTACTGGTTTAGTTGCCCATAGCAACCAATCAGATTCCACCTTTAATTTCCCAAAGGAGCTGTCAAAAATGAAAGGTGGAATCTGGTTGCTATGGGCAACTAAGCAAGTTTTTCATTACACCAGTTTGATAAATGACCCTATTAGTTTTTTCCCAGGGCAGCTTTATGTTCCTTGTCCACCCATGGTCCACAGTATAAGTGATGGACTTAATCCTGCATCAGCGGCCATGTTCCCCATGACTGTGGGCCGGCACGCAAGTTATGGGACCTCCATGTAAATTAATTATTCATATTAAACTATCGGACATCAGTGCTGGTAGTATAATAATGTTTATTACTAACTGTATGCATGGGTTGATACCAGAACATGTGCAGCTAGTAAACTGGGCTCCCCTTCAAGGGAAAATAATACTGTAATACCGTGGCACCACGGTCAGCTTTATATTTAATGGGAGTCAGGACTTTGGTCACCATAGGTCCCTCAGGCCCCAACTTATTTCACCCACCCTTTATAATATACAGCATACTAATAGCGGCCTCAGTGACAAATCTTTGAAAAGAAGAAAATAATTTTTCCTGTCATTGTTTAGGAAGAATGCCAATAATAGGGCCATGGGAGACGCAGAGTGGTTTCATGCCCTGTCACATGCTGCATTACAGCAGAATATGGTTCATATGGAGACAAATAGACCTGCAGGGACTCTGTGTGCTGCCCTAGCGGGTTCGTTCGCAGAGGGATACCTCAGTAATGAACCACAGTGCTGGTTCAGGAGGACTATGGACTGTAGAAGGTCAGCTATACAGAGTCTCTTGGTATCTCTGACTTCTAGTCTAACCAGACTGTCTATTACTCTGTAATTCCTTTAGCACCGTTCTATGGAAGCAGTAGGTTTAAAGAGCACACCAAATGCTTGAAATAACTTCTTTATTAACTTCAACTTTTTTTCATATAACACTGCCGCCTCCGCAACAGATAGTCCATATACATAACACGTGTTGAAAAGATATCACAAAATGGTGGTATGATTAAGATGGTGGTTCAACTGTTCAATCTTATCATTCAACATAACATGGTGGATATATTTCTCTCTTGAGTATCTGTACTCTCGCTTTAAGTTATTTAAGCACTTTATGATCTCTCTGAGAGGTATATCTGAGGTTTAACTAATAGTTCTGCTTGCAGTATGCAGTTTGCAGTGACTATTCGCAGATTGGTTGAGTATGGTCTGGTATGGTTGTATGCAATTTGGATTGCAATATGGAATCTGAATGTTTGCAGTTTGTAGCTTGCAATTTGTATTTGCAATTGTATGGTTGCAATTGGTGGAACTGAACAATGTGAACATTATATAACTGTTTTAACTACCTATTTTGTCCTCTTGTTCCCAAAAAACTCAGCTCTCAGTGGAGTGAATGTTTCTTCAGCTCCTGTCTCTGGTGAATAATGATTACAGCAGCTCCTGCTAGGGGAATTACCAGACAGGCTGTGTATGGGGCTGGATGTGATTGGTGAAAACTCTTGCTGTGTGAGAAGCTGGCTGTGATTGGTCTAGACTTCTGCCCAGCAGCAACAGATTAACACTATGCTTTCTGTTGTTTCTGCTGTGTCACTGAGCTTACCTTACATTACAAAATAATTCTTAAAGGCATATCATATTTTTCTGTTTCTGTGAACACAAAATATAACAGTTATATGACATCCAAAACATGATGTCACAGTAAATAACTCTGCTTTTGTCTTTAACACATAAACATAGGAACTGTATTAAGGATATTGGAAGGTTTAGCTGTATACACATATAAGCTATACTAGCAACCTAGGACAGGACTTAGCTGGCCAGCTACAGTCAGCACTATTTGGTCAGTACCACAGTGTGTTGCCCCCCCCCCCCCCCCCCCCAATCTGGTAACATTTAGATATCTATTTATTCGGAAACTTCCAGGAGGAATAACAGAAGAATGGTACAATGTATAATAAATAGGCCATCAATAATAAAATCCTGGAATACCTCCTTAAATGTAAATCTCATCTTAAAGGGGTTGTCCCACTTCAGCAAATGACATTTATTATGTATAGAAAGTTAATACAAGGCACTTACTAATGTATTGTGATTGTCCATATTGTCTCCTTTGCTGGCTGGATTAATTTTTCCATCAATTTATATGCTGCCCCTTTCCATGGTTACGACCACCCTGCAACCCAGCAATGGTGGCTGTGCTTGCACAATATAGGAAACGCTATTCCATCCGGTTTGCGTTTAGTTGGACCATCATTTATTTTTCAACAGGACAATGACCCCAAACACACCTCCAGGCTGTGTAAGGGCTATTTGACCATGAAGGAGAGTGATGGGGTGCTGCGCCAGATGACCTGGCCTCCACAGTCACCGGACCTGAACCCAATCGAGATGGTTTGGGGTGAGCTGGACCGCAGAGTGAAGGCAAAAGGGCCAACAAGTGCTAAGCATCTCTGGGAACTCCTTCAAGACTGTTGGAAGACCATTTCAGGTGACTACCTCTTGAAGCTCATCAAGAGAATGCCAAGAGTGTGCAAAGCAGTAATCAAAGCAAAAGGTGGCTACTTTGAAGAACCTAGAATATGACATATTTTCAGTTGTTTCACACTTTTTTGTTATGTATATAATTCCACATGTGTTAATTCATAGCTTTGATGCCTTCAGTGTGAATCTACAATTTTCATAGTCATGAACATAAAGAAAACTCTTTGAATGAGAAGGTGTGTCCAAACTTTTGGTCTGTACTGTATATGGTAAAAATAATGGCTTGAGAAAGGCTTCAGGTTGGAGCCGAAACGTTGCATCACCTATGGGTGAATAAAAATTAAAATTTTTACTGCTACTTTGGAGTGCTGCTCTATTTTTTTTATTTTATATATATTATATATATATATATATATATATGCAATGGCGTAGCTATAGGGGTGCAGAAGTAGCAGTCACAGAAGCCTGAGGGGGTCCAAAGACCCTTTTGCCATATAAAAATACACTGGTATTGAAAGTGCATGCTGACCGGAGGGAAGGGGTTAGATCGAGAATTTGGCATGGGGGGTGGGTGCCCCTGGCCACAGAGCACTGAGTGAAGGGGGCCCAAACTGAACTCTTGCACCAGGACCCATGAGCCTTTAGGAAGGCCCCTGTATATATAAATTTTTCATGGGGGCCCAAGAGATTCAAGTTCATGTCTCTGGGATGCCATGTGACAGCTATTCATACCGAAATCCCCGCAAGAAGAAATAACAGAAAAATCAAATTTATATATTCCAGTGAAGACACAAGAACGTATCACTCGTGACAAGGACTGCAATAACGTGCAGCATATGTACGCTCCAGTATGATTGCAGATACATCACTGCTGCTCTCTACTGGCTAACAATGAACATTCATTCACCACACTGCTTATCGTATCAGAAGATTACAGCACTGAAACTCAACTGAAAACCTTTATAATGAGAAGTGACTACAGGTGGCACAAATATCAAACTCTCCACATGCCACACTCTCGGGGATCCAGAAAGCTGAGATATGGGGAGTTGTCTGGTGTGGTCCTGACACCGTAGCACAATTTTACCTGTCCCTACCTGTGAAGGATTTTCTCTCCCTAACAATACACTAGCTCTACTGGGTCCAAGAGTCCAACTAAGAGTGTTCCAACTATCTCATATACCAAGAAGAAATACCCCACTTCTTGGACTACTTGTAAGGAATGGGGTTCACTGCTACAGTATCATCCCAGCATTCCAGGTTTTGTACTAAGTTTTGTACTAATGGCAGAACAACCCCTCTGTTTTAGGCCACCTTCACACAACAGTATTTTCAAGAATTAATATTGTATTTTGTTCTGCATCCAATCTGCACTTTTTGCTCTATAGACATACAGTGCTGCCCATAATTATTCATACCCCAGGCAAATTTTGACTTAAAGTTACTTTTATTCAACCAGCAAGTAATTTATTGACGGGAAATGACATAGGTGTCGCCCAAAAGATAATAAGACGATGTACAAGAGGCATTATTGTGGAAAAAAACAATTTCTCAGCTTTTATTTACATTTGAGCAAAAAGTGTCTAGTTGGCGTAAAAAAGGAGAAGCCTTCAACCCAAAGAACACCATCCCCACTGTCAAACATGGTGGTGGGAACCTAATGCTTTGGGGGTGTTTTTCAACCAATGGACCAGGGAACCTAATCACAGTAAACGGCACCATGGAAAAAGAGCAATACATGAGGATTCTCAACAACATCAGGCAGTCTGCAGAGAAACTTGGCCTTGGGCACCAGTGGACATTTCAGTATGACAATGACCCAAAACACACAGCAAAAGTGGTGAAGAAATGGTTAGCAGACAACAACATTAACGTTTTGGAGTGGCCCAGCCAGAGTCCAGACTTGAATTCAATTGAGAATCTGTGGAGGGAGCTAAAGATCAGGGTGATGGCAAGAAGAGCCTCCAACCTGAAAGATTTGGAGCTCATGGCTAAAGATGAATGGGCAAAAATACCTGTGGAAACATGCAAAAAGCTGGTCTGCAATTATAGGAAGTGTTTGATTGCTGTAATAGCCAATAAAGGCTTTTCTATTGATTATTGAGAAGGGTATGAATTATTTTGGCCTGGACACTTTTTGCTCAAATGTAAATAAAAGCTGAGAAATGTTTTTTTTTCCACAATAATGCCTCTTGTACATCGTCTTATTATCTTTTGGTTGAATAAAAGTAACTTTAAGTCAAAATTTGCCAGAGGTATGAATAATTATGGGCAGCACTGTAATTATAGCAAAGTTATGGGGGTCAGAATGTGACGATGAAAAGAAAAAAATTATGTACCCAAAGTTTTTATCTTTTTAAGTATTAAAACACAAGAAAAACTATACAAATGTGGTAGAGAGACTAAAGGGCACGGATAATTTTTACAGCATAGTAAGTGCCCTTTTTTCAAATTCTACTCCATTAGGATTGTTTTCCAGCTTCCCACTACATTGAATGCAATATTGAATGTTTCCATTTTCCGGTAGGCCAATGCCCAGGGGACTGCTCAAGCCCCCATCTCTGCCACTGGCTGGGTACAGAATAAGCTATCAGTAGTAATTAACTCTGTGAGAATCAGGTACCCAGCCAGCGACATACCCTCCTGAATTCAACTATATCCCGCATCTCACCTCCTAAGGCCCCTGCTCCATATCTTAATCAGAGACAATTGGAAGAGGAGGAGAGAAAACGGACGTTATTGATGGCCACCTTAGAGGGACAGCTTTTGGGACAATATATTGTGCGGTACCGTGGTATTTTGCGCTATGGTACTGCTGACCCCCCTACTTTTTTTGGCCCGCTTCCTGTCAATTTAGACCCTCCTACAATATGGGGCCACTTTTAGGTATTTTTTTCCAGGGCCACTTTAGGTTTTCAATCCACCCCTGAATACAACCATTCAAATTTTTAAGTGCAGATATGAACACTGAGATTTTCTCTTCTTTAATGAAAAAAAGGAGACCGAGATCATCATGCTACCAACGTCTTAAATAATTCCGAATATAAATGTTCTTATGTGAAGAGTTAATTTATATAAAAAAAAAAAGTCAACGAACTCTTTTGAAGTTTTGCCAATTATGAGGCCTTAGAAGTTAGATCTGTGATGCTCCTTCAGCTTACATGAAAGATTTATTTTTGTTAGCCAAAGGCCTCCGAAAAAACAAGTTGTGAGAGTGGCAGCATGGCAAGCGAGCACTTTTGTGTGAGGTATATGTTTTGGAAACACTTCTACATTTCTGGAAGCAGTTGTCGATATACAGTATTGAACATCAATTCTCTTTTACCTTAAAACAAAGCAGCAGTAAATACTGCAGAAATTAGTTTTTTCTTTTAGTCTGTTTTTTTTAGTCTGTCAAGTTCTTAAAGAGTTTTGCAGAATTAGAGTGGTTTAACACTTACCTCATGTATATCTTCCTCATGATTTTTTTTTTCAGTTTGAACTCTCCTGACTCGTTTTCATCGTGTAAACCAATCCCTCAGGTTTATCACATCCTGTATATGCATATGCCCAGTTATGTCCAGATATGTGCCCCCTTCACAGTAGTTATGCCCGGATATGTGCCCCTCACAGTAGTTATGTCCAGATACATGCCCCTTCACAATAGTAATGTCCAGATAAGTGCCCATCACAGTAGTTATGTCAAGATATGTGACCCCTTCACCGTAGCTATGCCCATATATTGTCCCCTTCACAGTAGCAGTGTGATGTCTGACACTACATCATGCTGCTGTAGAGCCAGAGCCATATTTAGATTCTATGCTGCCCTAGGCACTTAAGTTCAGGATTCCCTCGCCCCCCACTAAAGTCAATATTTTTTAGATAGCTGACAGTAAAATGCTCCCTAGGCCTTCAGCTATCCCACTCATACGCTTGCACAATTAAAGGGCTGACCTGTTCCATGTGCGCTCGACAGCTGAAGGCATCTGTGTTGGCCCCATGTTCATATATGCCCGCATTGCTCAGAAAAATTATGTTTTATTATATGCAAACAGGGGCGTTACCATTACTCCTAGAGACTCCATTCTCTCAGTAACTGCCGCACCCTTTGCACTTTGACATGGCCAGTTGTGAGGACATTTTTACTGCCAGGCCCTGTCAAAGTAGACAGGGAGTGGCAGTTGCAAAGAAACTGGAGCCTCTAGGTGTAATGGCAACACCGCCGTTACTCCAAGAGGCTCATTTGCATAAATTAAAACGTAATTTTTTCCGGCAATGCAGGCACATATGAACATGGGACCAACACAAATGCCTTAAGCTGCTGAGCGCACATGTAATAGGTCAGCCAGTTTCATAGGTTCAAAACTGCTGACAGATGCCCTTTAAAGCAGTTGTCCAGGTTCAGAACTGACCCCGGACATATCCCCTTCTCCCCCCACTCAGCACCTCTGACATTTCATACTCTGATGCTCTCCCTTGGCCTGTGCTTTAAAGTGTAGGATAAGGGCAGTTTTGTTTACAGCCTAGCAGCGTTCCCGGTGATGTCACTGGCATTAATGGGTGGCTTTACAGGCTAATGCAGCACTAAAGCCCATCCATTAGTGCCGGTGATGTCTCACCGGCACTAATGGACGGGCTCACTGCTAGGTGGAAGCCCCCCCACCATAGTACCCCTACAGTGCCCTCAGTACTAATAAGGCACCCCTAATAGAAATAAGGCCAATCTATAAGGCACTTCTATAGAGCCCTCAGTGGTAATGCCCGCCACCACTGCCCACAGTATTTGTAATGTTCCCTGCAGTGCCCCCTGTTTGATACAGCCATTAACAGGGTTTATTAGAAGGAAATATTTCTAGTTCTTATTTGCCCTTGTCCGGTGCAGTTATATGTTCTAAAGCATTTTTTGGCTTGTATTAGTGGGAGAAAAAGGGCTTATTAGCTGTTGTGTGTATTAGTGGCAAAAAAAATTATATTTGCCGTTCAGCGGTGCAGTTATATGTTCTAAAGCCCTATTTGCCTTTTTGGTGTGTATTATTTGCCGTTCAGCGGTGCAGTTATATGTTCTAAAGCCCTTTTTGGCGTGTATTAGTGGCAAAAATATATATATTATTTGCCCTTCAGCGGTGCAGTTATATGTTCTAAAGTTTTTTGTCGCGTGTATAAGTGGAAAAAAAATAAGGGCCTATTTGCCGTTCAGCGGTGCAGTTATATTTTCTAAAGCCTTTTCTGGCATGCATAAGTGACAAAAAAATAAAGGCCTATTTGCCGTTCAGCAGTGCAGTTATATGTTCTAAAGCCCTTTTTGGCATGTATTAGTGGCAAAAAAATATATATTATTTGCCGTTCAGCGGTGCAGTTATAAGTTCTAAAGCCCTTTTTGGCGTGTATTAGTGGCACAAAAAAAAGTATTTGCCGTTGTGTGGTGAAGTGAGAAAATGTCAGCCTTTTTTGGAGTTTATTAGTGGCAAAAAAATATATATTTGCCGTTCAGCGGTGCAGTTATATGTTCTAAAGCCCTTTTTTGCTTGTATTAGTGGCAAAAAAATATATATTTTTTGCCGTTCAGCAGTGCAGTTATATGTTCTAAAGCCCTTTTTGGCGTGTATTAGTGGCACAAAAAAAAGTATTTGCTGTTGTGTGGTGAAGTGAGAAAATTATTGCCCTTTTTGGCATTTATTAGTGGCAAAAAATATATATTTGCCGTTCAGCGGTGCAGTTATATGTTCTAAAGCCCTTTTTTGTGTGTATTAGTGGCACAAAAAAAAAAAGTTTTTGCCGTTGTGTGGTGGAGTGAGAAAATTACAGCCTTTTTTTGTGTGTATTAGTGGCAAAAAATATATATATTATTTGCCGTTCAGCGGTGCAGTTTTAAGTTCTGAAGCCCTTTTTGGCATGTATTAGTGGCAAAAAATATATATTATTTGCCGTTCAGCAGTGCAGTTATATGTTCTAAAGCCTTTTGTGGCATGTATAAGTGGAAAAAAATAAGAGCCTATTTGCCGTTCAGCAGTGAAGTTATATTTTCTAAAGACCTTTTTGGCGTGTATTAGTGTGGAAAAAAAGGGCTTATTAGCCTTTAGTAAAGTGAGAAAATTACAGACTTTTTTGGGGTGTTTTAATTTCTTTTTTATTTATTTATTTGATCTAACAGTATGTCAAACGGGGAATGCCAGGGCCTGCACAGGGGAGTGGCAGAGGCTTAAATGTTTCTCGCGCAGGCACAGGTCGGGAGCCAAACGTGCCCAGGGTAGACTACCCGCTTTGCAGGAGCCTACCTGCCTGGAAAGTAGTGCTGCAGGGGTTCACAGAAGCAGCGGTGGTAGCAGTCAGTCAGTGCAGAGTATTGGGGTAAAATCACCTACTTGACAGTGTGGCAGTTTTTTGTTTAGCCGCCGGAGGAGGTGAACATGGCCATTTGTAGAATCTGTGGGCAGAAGGTGAAGCGTGGTCAGGGTGCCAATGTTGGCACCACAGCCCAGCATCAACATATGCAGCGTCACCATAAAGTGGCCTGAAAGAACTGTGGCTCCGATGTGGTAGTCCAGCCTGCCGCAGCAACTGCTGCATCACCCAGTGGCACGCACCCGATTTCAGGCAGTTGAGGCTTCACCACCTCAGCCGAAGGGAGCTGTCTGTCCTTCCTATCATCTGCTGGTCCTGATACTCCTGCTTCTCCTCCTCCTACTTCTCGTTAGTCATTCCGTCAGCAATCGATCACCGAAGCGATTGCCAAGAGACAACAATATGCGTGCACTCATCTAACGTTGCAGAAGCTGAATGTGCTCCTGTCAAGGTTGCTGGTGCTGCAGTCCCTCCCTTTCCAAGTGGTGGACTCTGAAACTTTCAGAGAACTGATGGCTTGTGCCGAGCTGAGGTGGAGAGTCCCAAGCAGTTATTTCTTTGCCAAAAAGGCAGTGCCAGCCCTGCACACGTACTTAGAACAGAAGGTGGGCCAGTCCTTGAGCCTGTCGGTGTCTGCCAAAGTACACGGCAGCGGCAACGTGTGGAGCTGTAACTATGGTCAGGGACAATACATGTCCTTTACGGCCCACTGGGTGTGCACAGCCACACCAGCAACTTGGCCAGGTGATGCCGCTTCCGCCTCCACGCTCTCACGCCGTTGGTCCTGCGACAATGTCCACCTCTGCCTCCTCATCCTCCACCATGTCCTCAGTCTCCACTGCAGGGACAATTCACAGTCCCCCTTCAGCATACCACATGTGCAGGGCACGGCAGTGTCACGCTGTTCTGCACCTCATTTGCCTGGGTGAGCGGATTCACACAGGGGAGGAACTGGTCCGTGTCCTTCATCAAGAAATAAAATCTTGACTTTCTCCGCGACAACTCAAAATCAGAACCATGGTGACCAACATCAGGAAGAACATGGTGTCGGCGCTGCTTCAAGGAGGGCTGAGCCATGCACCCTGCATGGCACATGTGTTCAATCTGGTTGTCAAGCGGTTCCTGAATTCCAAGACATCCTAAAAATGGCCAGGAAACTTTGCATGCACTTCATCCACTCGTACACCGCAAAGCACACCCTCCTTGAGCTGCAGCAGAAGAACAGCATCCCCCAACATAGGCTGATATGCGACATTTCCACCAGTTGGAATTCCACCTTCCATATGTTGGACTGACTATATGAACAGAGAAAGGCCATAAACGATTTCTTGATGATCCAAGCTGACAGGAGTACTCCCCTGTGAAACTTCGATGTCAGCCAGTGGCAGCTCATGCGTGACACCTGCCATTCGCACAGGCCCTTTGAGGAGGCCACATTATTTGTCAGTCAGCAGGACTACAAGATGAGCAACATCCTTCCACTGCTTCATGTTCTGTAACAGATGCTGGTAAATCTGGCTGGTTAGGACACTGGAGACGTGGTGCCTAGATCTCACGGCCACACGAGTCCTGTGGGGGCTAAACTGGAGGAGGAGGAGGACATTGGGGCACAAGCAATGTGTAGCAAAACGGATGATGATGCTGCTACTGCCACCGCCTTCACACTCTGTCATTGTGCCACTCGATGGCCTCCTGATGATGCTGCTGCCACCTCTACAATCTGTCATTGTGCCACCCTGTGGCCTCCTCCTGATACTGTTGCTGCCACCATTTCCACACTCTGTCATTGTGCCACTCTGTGGCCTCCTAATGCTCCTGCTGCCACCTCCGCATTGTCATTGTGCCACACTGTGGCCTCCTCCTGATGCTGCTCCCACCTCCACACTGTCAGTGTGCCACCCTGTGACATCCTCTTGATGCTGCTGCTGCCACTTCTACAGTCTGTCATTGTGCCACTCTGTGGCCTCCTGATGCTGCTGCCACCTCCACACTGTCATTGTGCCACTCTTTGGCCTCCTGATGCTGCTGCCACCTCCACACGTTCATTATGCCACCCTGTGTCCTCCTCCTGATGCTGCTGCTGCCACCACCTTCACACTCTCTAATTGTGCCACTCTGTGGCCTCCTCCTGATGCTGCTGCCACCACATCCACACTCTGTCATTGTACCACTCTTTGGCCTCCTGATGCTGCTACCACCTCCACACTGTCATGTGCCACTTTGTGGCCTCCTCCGGATGCTGCTGCTGCCACCACCTCCACACTCTGTCATTGTGCCACTCTGTGGCCTCCTGAAGCTTCTGCCACTTCCACACCATCATTGTGCCACTCTGTGGCATCCTCCTGATGCTGCTTCCACCTCCAGACTCTGTCATTGGGCCACTCTGTGGTCTCATCATGCTGCTTCCACCTCACCAATATGTCATAGGGCCACTCTGTGGACTTCTCATGCTGTTCCCTCTCTCCCCACTTCATGACTGGGCCACTATTTTGCCTTTAGGCCTTGGTGACATCATAATTTATTAGACCCTTCTTCTGTCAAAAGTAAGGAAAAATGAGACGCACAACGGATCCTGTCTATGTAACAGCTGTAAGGCCTGCATGACATGGTCCCTATTTTGCATCAGAATTGGCTTATGATTTGATAGCCAAAAGCAGGAGTGGGTACAAAACACAGAAGACATGCAAATATTTAATTCACGTATCATCTCTGTTTGGATCCACTCCTGTTTTTTGTGGATTTAGCTATACTGAATACAGATTGAAGGCGGATTCTCCACAGACAGGATCAGTTTTTTGGAGGTTATTGTTCTGATGGATCAGAGGAAGGGCAAAATAATCAGTGACGTCAACACAAACTTACTGCTGACACCCTCTCCACTCTGTCGGGGGCTCTACTTGTATAAACATTTAATAGAACAGGTTCTGTAGACATCTATGTGGAATCAGCTGCCGACAGTGTAAAAGGAGTGAGCTTCTTCCTGACGCTATCATTGACCTGTAAGGATGAGTTCAACACTTAAGTTATTTGGTCAGTTTTGGCCCCGTAACTGCTCAAATAAGTGAAGTGTGCAGTGATTCTAAGAGCGACGCCTGTCATCTGCATGTCATACTGACTTCCAGTATTAGTTCACTACCACAGCAGACTCCCTATGCGTGTTACTGCAAGGCACAGTGATCTACACCACTATAAAGGCTCTCTGCAGCCAGAAAATAGGCGTTTTTTTTTTAAGCGATTCGCTGTGAATAAATTTGGATCAAATCCAATTTTTTTTTTTAATTAGTCGAACCGGACGAATCGATTTTTGAGAAATTCGCTCATCTTTAATGTCTCCTGTCTCCTGTGTCACCAGTCATCATCAGCAGAGCATTGGCATGTTTCTTCACATGTTTCACATGTTTCTCTCCCCCACCTTATATGAGATCATCTGATATTCATTATGCAACCTGGTCCAAGATTCAGATATTTCTAACATGGACATGTTCCTCTCAGTAATACATGCTGGATATGAGGTCTGTGTGTCCAGAATGCTGCTGTCTTCCCCTAAAAACTGCCATACGTGTGCTCTGCTCCCTGTCTATAGCCCATGTGAGCTGTCCTCTTCAGAATCTCTCCCATTTTGCTTCGTATAACTTCATGCTGTTATCTCTTACACTACGGGAAGGGAGGGGCAGAGCAGAGAGAGCTTTCAGAAACAGGAGCAGTGCTCTGACAGATTTATGTCAGATTCAGCAGCACCTGCAACTAGCTAAAGGACTTCACACAGTCTGGCGGAAATTTTTTAATGAAGACTATTTTAGCTGCTTAATTTTGCACTTAAAATGCAAATGAACCATAAAAAAGTGCAGAGGTGTCCAGAGCTTCTACACTTAAATAGGCTGCTGTTGTCTATGAAGCAAACATGTGAACGCAGCCTAATTAAAAAAAGGATGTTGACAGACAATGAAAAAAAAAACACATTCTATTAAATTAGAAGTTAGAGAGTTTACCAAAGTTTGACTTTTATGTCTGATTTGCCTATTTTGCACTACAGTAAAGACAGATGTTTATTCTTCTACGTCCAACACCATATTCCAGCCATTGCACTCTACACACTCTGCCTTGCACCCGTCCAAACTGCTAACATCAGGAGCCTGGGAATCATGGTGTGCTCCAAGGGAAGAAAGGATGCTCCCTCCTTTCACTGCACGGCCCTAGGAAGCAACAGTGTGTGGAAAGCCACCGTGATTGTCTGTGACAGGTAGAGCCACTATCACTCCCATCCTCCGCTCCAGCTCCTCATGGGCTCGCTGCAACAACAGGAAGGGCAGCCATATTGGTTGTCAATTTTTAATTAGCTTCTTGGAAACAATTTTTTATTTTGCCAGTGACAGTATTACTGGTAAGTACCAAGAAAGTCATGAAAATGTGACAACCAATATATTTGCATTTCCTATTGTCACTTTGGCTGAAATGGTGGCAAAGGCTGAATTAGAAAGGAAATATTGAAAGTGAAACAATTAACAAGCTTTGCTAATCGCTGTAAGTTTTGAATTGCCAACATTCAGCCATGTTTGAATTTTGAGTAGAACCTCCCCCCTTTAATGTATGTCAGGAACCTTTGATCTATTGTATGCTCTAAAATTGGTGGATACAGCATTCACTACATATACTTACTAATCGTCATTTCATGCTCAGAAGAGCGTCTCGTCAGAACTCCGGTGCGCCTCTTAACTGGATTAAACACATAATAGCACCAATTAAAGCCAGGTGTGCACTGAAACATTATACAAAAGCCTGTCACATTAAATAAGCTGGAATTCATTATGTTCATTCAATCAGTCTGAAATTGCCCATTGCTTCAGTAATAGAAATATGCTTAGCTTCTCTATGCAGTAATAAAGTACAATGATTAGCACCTGTAATGTCTAGCCATTGCATCTGCCTGGCAGCACTCAACTGAAGTCTTCTCAAGGACCACTCCTATATGATGGACTGGGGTTTAGCCCCCTCTCACCTTCTTGCACAGTCTTCAGGTTGTCACCCATATCAGGGGTTGACTGACGTACCTAGGAGGCTCATGACCATAGAGAGCCTATAGTCCCTGACAAATTCAACATCCAGTAAACTTTAAGTGAGAGGCCTCCAAAAAGAAATAAAAATTCAAGAGATACATCTTGTTAGATGCAATGTGTTGAAGCAGCTGAAGTTTTCTTTTTGATAGCTATAAGATGGTAGGGGCCAATAAATGTAAAATGCCCAAGATATCTAGATCGAACTCAGTCTTCCTCTTCACCAGATGCCTAATAGATAGCCTAGAAATTTCTTAGAAAACAAGGGATTTAATTTTTGTACATTTTGCTTATAAATGTTGTGGGGGTTCACTCTTGTAGTTAGGACTAGTGGATGCAGTATAGAGGCAAAGTACACAGTTCTTGAATCAAACAGCAGTGTTTATTCATAAATTGGTGTATAACAAAATGCAGATAAAGTATATAAAAAAAAACACAGGTGGCTTGGTGGTTGTTCACACACAAGGAAAGTCCATAAACAATAAAAGTCACCTTTTCTCCTGGGTGTTAATTCACACCCTGTTAGCAATTCAGCCTCAACAAGTCCATAGGTGGCCTTTTCGCCTTTAGAGGGGCCTGAGTCCTCCAGCCCTGCTCAAACCTCAAATCCCAGCAGAGCCCTCAGTTCACAGCACACATACTCCTGAGCTCCACTGTCAGAGGGAGGTAAATCCACCACACCTGGCAGTGCTGGCTGGTTTTTATGCCTGGCAAAACCCGGCCTGGAACATGGGGAGTAGTCACCCACCCAGCACTTTGACTACTCCCAGTAAGAGCCGTCCCTGATCAGCTATGACAGCCATGCTAAATCTCAAGGTGTCAATTAGCAATAGCTGCTGCTGACACATAAAATACCGGCTCTACTTCACCGAGGCCAGGAACCTCGGTGACACATACCTTCCATCCACGATGATTCCAGGTACCTTCTTACATACCCCCCTCCTTTGTTCACCCCTGAGGGGGTGAACATCTACCATACAGTATACCTGGGACAGGGCATCCGCGTTTTCCTGCAACCGGCCTGCCCTGTGTTCCACGGAGAGCTTAAAGTTCTGTAAAGACAGGAACCACCTGGTGACTCGGGTATTTCTCTCTTTGGCCTGGCTCATCCACTAGAGAGGAGTGGTCAGTCACCAGGCAGAACTTTCTCCGCAACAAATATTAGCGGAGAGACTCAAGTGCCCACTTGATAGCCAGGCACTCTCTCTCCACTATACTATACCTGGTTTTGGCTGGGATGAGCTTGCTGCATAAAAAGACAACGGGATGCTCCTCCCCATTGACTTCCTGAGAGAGTACAGCACTGAGGCCTAGTTCGGAGGCATCTGTCTGTACCACGAAGTCCCTATTAAAGTCGGATGTCACCAAAACCTGTGACCCGTACAGGGCCGACTAACTTATTTTTGTCCCTTCAAGAGCTCTGTCAAGGGCGCGGCTATAGTGGCAAAGTGTGGAACAAATCTGATGTAATAGCCTATCATTCCTAGGAAAGACTTTACTTGTTTAGTGGTGACAGGTTGGGGCCAATTTCTTGTCGCCTCTATTTTGTTTACTTGGGGTTTGATCACTCCGCGCCCAATGACATACCCCAGGTATTTGGTCTCCTCTAACCTTATCGCACATTTTTTGGGGTTAGCGGTTAGTCCAGCTTTTCGAAGGGAGTCTACTACAGCCTGCACTTTGGGCAGGTGACTTTCCCAGTCGGTACTGTGGATAACAATATTGTCCAGGTTAGCCGAAGCGTACCGGCGATGTGGTCACAGCACAATGTCCATTAGCCTTTGGAAAGTGGCGGGGGTGTCATGCAGACCAAAGGGTAACATCTTATACTGGTACAGCCCCTCTGGTATGATGAAGGCTGTTTTCTCTTTGGCAGCCTCCGTAAAAGGTACCTGCAAGTACCCTTTGGTGAGGTCCAAAACTGAAAAATACTGGGCTTGTCCTAACCTCTCAATCAGCTCATCTACCCGGGGCATGGGATACGTGTTGAACTTAGATACCTCGTTCTGGTTTGGGTATCAGTACTATAGGGCTGGCCCACTCACTTCTAGACTCCTTGATGACGTCTAGTTGCAGCATTAGTTGTACTTCCTCAGAGATGGCCTGTCGCCGATCCTCGGGTACCCGGTATGGTTTCAACTGGATTTTGGCCTGAGGCTCAGTGACAATGTCATGCTGGATTATGGAAGTGCCTCCAGGGAGGACTGAGAACACATCCTGCTGACGAACTCCCTGGCCTCCTGAGTCTGTCTAGAGGAGAGGCTGTCAGCAATCTTCACTGTGACAACCACTTCCCTTACATCAGACTTAGGGGCCGGAACTTCTCCCCCTAGAAAACTACTCGACTGAGGGCTATCGTCAGTTCTGGTCTTCCTATCCTTCCACAGTTTGAGCAAATTCACATGGTACATCTGCTCTGTCTTACGCTGCCCTGGCTGGTGTACCTTGTAGTTTACTTCTCCAACCTTTTCGAGTAATTGGTAGGATCCCTGACATCTAGCCAGTAACTTACTGTCCACTGTCAGTACCAGAACCAAAACCCAATCTCCCGGGTTAAAAATCCAGACCCGAGCCTGCCGATTATACACCCCAACTTTGAGCTCGCTGAGCTGCCTCCATATGTTCCTTTACCAGCGGCAACACAGTTTCCATACGTTCCTGCATCTGGGTGACGTATTCAACAACACTTTTATATGGTGTGGGTTGTTGCTCCCATGCCTCCTTGGCCATGTCCAACAGACCACGTGGATGTCTGCCATATAGTAGTTCTAAGGGCAAGAGCCCAGTAGAGGCACTTCTCGCACTGCAAACATAAGATAGGGCAGAAGGAGGTCCCAGCCCTTTCCATTCTTAGCTGCTACTCGTCTTAACATAGTTTTTAACGTTTGATTAAACATTTCTACTAGGCCGTCAGTTTGCGGGTAATAGACGGATCTCCATATCTGTTTGATATTCAGCAACTTACAGAGCTCCTGCATGACCTTGGACATAAAATGAGTCCCCTGGTCAGTCAGAACCTCTTTGGGTATCCCCACTCAGGAAAACATCTCCATTAACTCTTTTGCTTTCAGTTTGGCTGATGTATGTCACAGTGGCATCGCCTCCGGGTACCAAGTGGCGTGGTCCAGGATGACCAAGATGTGTTGGTGCCCCTTAGCGGACTTCGGTACTGAGATCCATAGCAATTCCCTTAAATGGTAACTCGATAATCGGGAGGGGCACCAAGGGACTGCGGAACAGGTGCTGGGGGCTAGTGGTTTGGCAGGTCGGGAAAGACTTACAAAAGTCATCCACCTCTCTAAAGACACTGGGCCAGTAAAACCGTTGTAGTATCCGGTCCAAAGTCTTCTGCAGTCCCAGATGACCCCAGAGAACATGTTGGTGGGCTAACTCAAACACGAGTTTTCGATAGGCCCCAGGCACCACCAACTGTTCAACAGGTTCACCCCGTAGCTGGTTTAGCTGATATAGCATATTCTGGTGGACCACAAAACGGGGAAACATCATCTCAGCCCCAGGTTGTTGGGGTACACCATCAAGTATTACCACATTCTCCCAGGCCCAGGATAGGGTTGGGTCTAAGCGTTGGGCTGTACCGAAATTTTCTCCGGAGACGTTGAGGTCTGCCAACCCAGGATCCGGTGGCAACTCCTCGATGTCTCCCACTATTACCCTATGTGGGGTTGTCTCACCCTCTTCCACCGAAGTGGCGGTCACCCCTACTGCTGGCCCTTCGGCCTCAGTTTCCTAGGGTTCTGGCCATCCCCCTGGACAAGGACAATCTCCTGGGCTTAATCCTGTCTCAGGGGTATCCTTAACTCTCACAACCGGCCATAGGGCAGGGAAACCTGGAAAGTCTCTCCCTATTATGAGTTCATAGTGGAGATTTGTGGCAACTGACACTTTGTGGGTCCACCTGCCGGCCACCGCGGTTAGAAACACCAGCGTGGGGTAGTCTTTCAAGTGTTCATGAATGCATATCACCACAACTTCCCGGCCAGTATACTCAGCGGACGGCACCAGGTTAGCCCTTACCAGGGTCACCAAGCTCCCTGAGTCCAGCAACGCCTCCGCTTGAGTGTCTTCCACTTCCACCTGGCACAAGTGGTCTAGAGCCTCCGGGGTACCTGTGGCACAGTTTCCTAGCATATAGCGATTGTCAGTAGCCACAATTAGTGTCCATGGGCTCAACCCGATGCGGACACTCAGCCCTGGTGTGGCCAGGTTCCTGACACCACCAGCAGATTAACTGGGTCCGGCTCATAGAGGGAACCTCCCAGGGAGTTTCATTGGCTCATACCGGTGGGCCTGGGGTGGGGAGTTCTGGAGTTTGCCTGCAATCCTCCCAAAAGAACCCTCCTTGAGATTCTTGGTGACCTCATAGCTTTCCACCAGGTCCACCATTTCCAGGAGATACCTGGCTGATCCAGTGCTGGAGAGGGGGTGGCAGTGCCCTCCAGAATACGTCAGCCAATAGTCTATCCAGCATAGACGTGGGACTCAGCACATCAGGCTGTAGCCACTTTTGCAAAAGGTGGAGTAAGTCATAATACTGGGGTCTCGCGGGCTCAGCCAGCTTAAACCCACACTGATGTACCTGCTGGGCCCGGACCAACACATTCACCCCAGTCTTGCCAAAATCTCACCCTTGACCTTCATGTAGTCGGCTGCTTGATCGTCCGGCAAGTCGAAATACACCCGCTGGGACTCTGATGCCAGGAAAGGAGCGACGACCTCAGCCCACTGGTCTCGGGGCAGCTTTTCCCTGATCGCCACTTTCTCGTACATCGTCAGGTAGGTTTCGATGTCGTATATGGGTGTCATCTTAGGGATCGCTGCACGGACTGCTTTCCGAGCATCGTGGACGCTTGGGGTTGTTCCTGCTGTCTGAATAGCCATCACGTGTTGTAGCAGCATCTGGTTGGTCTCTTGCTGCTGCTTATTAGCCTCCCGTGGTGCAGAATGGTCTCCCGTTGCTGCAAATCATCCTCTATGAGGGCCTTCACAACAGCCTCCATTTTGTCGTGGGGCACGGGTTGAAATACAGCTGATTTGATGTACGACATACAACTAACTATGTCCAAAAATGCAAACCCAAAAATATATCAGCATTCACGCCAGCCTCACTGCGTTTGCCCGCATCCTCCACCAATTGTGTGGATTCGCTCTGGTAGTTAGGACTAGCGAATGCAGTATAGAGGCCAAGTACACAGGCCAAGTACTGTGGTGTTTATTCATAAATTGGTGTATAACAAAATGCAGATAAGGTGTATCACAAAACATAGGTGGCTTGGTGTTTGTTCAAACACAAGGAATGTCCATAAACAATAAAAGTCACCTTTTCTCCTGGGTGTTAATTCACTCCTTGTTAGCAGTTCAGCCTCATCAAGTCCATTAGCGGTCTGTTCGCCTTTAGAGGGGCCTGAGTCCTCTAGCCCGGCTCAAATCTCAAATCCCAGCACAGCCCTCAGTTTACATCACACAGACTCCTGAGCTCCACTGTAAGAGGGAGGTAAATCCACCACACCTGACAGTGCTGTCTATTTTTTATGCCTGGCAAAACCCAGCCTGGAACATGGGGAGTAGTCACCCACCCAGCACTTTGACTACTCCCAGTAAAAGCCGTCCTGGATCAGCTATGACAACCATGTAAAAATCTCATGGTATGAATTAGCAATAGCTGCTGCTGACATAAAATTCTGGCTCTTACTTCACCGAGGCCAGGAACCTCGGTGACACATACCTTCCATCTACGATGATTCCAGGTACCTTCTTACAATGTATAACCACAGAACACTTTGGGACTTTTTTTATCATACCATTTTACTCATTTTTGGCTGCAAATAATTTTTTCAATAGATCATTTTTAAGAACAGTTGTTCCTCTACAGCTGTCACGTTCCCTACATCTACAGACTATTGATCTCACAATCACACTGACTGTGTCAAGGAGCTGCTCAATTTGTAGCCCTTATCTCTGAACTCCTGACAGCTCAGAAACACTCATTATAGCAAAATTCATCTGAAACTAACAAGAATATGATTTAGGCCACATTCATATGACCATTTTATTTTCCTTTTTTTCTGATCCATCAGAAGAACAAAAAATAAGAACAACAAAAAATTGATCCTTTATTTTGAGCATCCATTATCCTAATTTTGCCTCCGTTTTACCCATTTCCATCTGAGATACGGTATGTTATTTTAGATAGAAAAAAAGTACTTTGTGGAGGAGAACAGCAGGAGGACACCATGGGAGTTTTTAATTATTTAATAGTAAAAGTTATGTTTTAACTGTTTCTGGATCTATTTTATTTTCAGAGGTTTCAGCTGCCTATTATTATACTGTACATGTTATTTGTCTGAACCTGCTGCCTGGCAAGCTATCTGATGTGTGTAGAAGTTTCCTGACTCTCCTGACTGCAAATTTCAGGGGAAAGAAGGATTGAACACATCAAATTATAAGTGCGTCAGTCATTGAATTTAGTGAGATGGATCCATCAAAGGGCCATGGCCTTCATTATAAACAGAAACCTAGCGGCATGATGCAAGCATAGCCTTGTTTTCTACAGGGTGGGTCATTAAAACAGAACTCCGTTGTGTGGTTTGTACAGTTTCATGGATTGGGCCCACAATACATTTACTACTAGCCTTGCACCAAACCAATTTTTGCATCGTAAGGTGGTTGTTGGGGTATTTAAGACGTAACTTTTACTTCTAATACATTAAAAGATATATCCCTCAATATTCATGAAGGATCAAACGTGTATGTGAATACAGTTTTCCACAATCGTGTCCACACTTATACTTTCAGTGTGAGACACTGTAAGGTAACAAGAGCCAGTATGCACTAGCACCTTAGGTACACAATTATAAGGTAACAAGAGCCGGTATGCACTAGCACCTTAGGTACACAATTAAACAATGATGTTAAAGACGACATATGACAGTATGCACATAATGCACGGCGGCATCAAAAAAGCAACAAAAGTTTGGTGCCAAAAATCACCATGCAAGTTAGTGCAAAGCAACACCTGTATGAAAAAGGTGCACGGCGGCACCAATGAAACCCAGTGTCCTACCCTACAGATGATGGAATCTTCAGACACCTTCGTTTTGGGGTTTCTTGGCAGGGTGGTCCGGTTAAATAGTTGGAGGTCCTAGAAATAAGAGGGAGTCACAGGAAGGTAATCCTATATGTCCCTGGATGACCCTATGGGGCCCTACAATAACCCTGTTCGTCTATCCACGGAGTATCCCACTAGTTGGACCCCCGTCCGGAACCTAACCCTGGAATTGCGTTCCCTATTTTGCCCTGAGTAGATCCCGACATGCACGTTTCTGAGGCGGAAACAATCCTCTCATCAGAGGAACATAGAAGCGGGCTATAAGTTGTTCACTTGCTGGAGAAGATATCCACCAGCAAGCACTTGCTGGAAAAGGTATCCGCCAGCAAATACAAACCGCTGGGAAAGGTAATTGCCGGTGGAGTGAAGTGCACAGATGGGTGCCAAAAAAGGGAAAAGGAAGAGGGGTAGATAGAGGACCCCCTCTCCTAATTGCGGTTTGTGATTGACGCCGCAGGCATGGATGTTACCTGGCTGTCTGCAAGAGCCTGCCGATATTTAAAGTATCGCATCCACATGTGCGCACGGCGCACAGTGTGATGACGTAAACAATCGCGAGATGTGGCGGGCACATGCGCAAAGGAGTTGCCAGGAACCAGCATTGAAGGACGCTCACTGCGCCTGCGCAAGTGGCCAAAATCGAAAGTAGGTCACCGCGCAGGCGCGTCAGACCCAATATACACACACTGGGGCTTTGAATAGACTGCCAACATTGCCGGGAATAACAATCCTCATGCTGATATCAGTAGCATGAAGGGAGCCACCACAGTGTATAGAAAGCCAACATAGGAATAAATGACTGCTATATACACACTGTGGAAGCGTTTTTAACAAAAACAAGGGCAAAATATAGATAAATAGATTGTCCAAGAATATGGGCATCAATATAGGAGGACCATATTAGTGTGTTCGGGATATATGTCCATACAACCCACACCTTAACAGACCCAGATATGGGTATGTATTAAATGGGAGATGGTATTTGTGGTGGTTTAATACTTTAATTTCCCGACCATGGCTAAAAAAGGGACCCAAGGAGGATAATTGGCACTATATAAGAAAAGACCTGCAATGGTGGAATAAGCTAAAAGTAGGGGACATCATTGGTATAAAGGCAAATCTGAGTTGACACTTTTAATATATGTTAAAGGAAGCAGCCAAAGTGGATGTGTTCAGAATTAAGCAATCACATTCAAAATCATGTTAAATAGGATTCGGCATACACCTGCCATCAGTTAAAGTGCCTCTGATTAACCCCAAATAAAGTTCAGCTGCTCTAGTTGGTCTTTCCTGAAATTTTCTTAGTCGCATCCCACAGCAAAAGCCATGGTCCACAGGGAGCTTCCAAAGCATCAGAGGGATCTCATTGTTAAAAGGTATCAGTCAGGAGAAGGGTACAAAATAATTTCCAAGGCATTAGATATACCATGGAACACAGTGAAGACATCAAGTGGAGAACTGTATGTCTCTCCAAAATTGATAAAAAGACGAGAAGAAAACTGGTCTGAGAGGCTACCAAGAGGCCTACAGCAACATTAAAGGAGCTGCAGGAATATCTGGCAAGTACTGGCTGTGTGGTACATGTGACAACAATCTACCGTATTCTTCATATGTCTGGGCTATGGGGTAGAGTGGCAAGACGAAAGCCTTTTCTTATGAAGAAAAACATCCATGCCAGGCTACATTTTGCAAAAACACATCTGAAGTCTCCTAAAAGCATGTGGGAATAGGTGTTATGGTCTGATGAAACAAAGGTTGAACTTTTGGGCCATAATTCCAAAAGATATGTTTGGCCCAAAAACAACACTGCACATCACCAAAAGAACACCATACCCACAATGAAGCATGGTGGTGGCAGCATCATGCTTTGGGGCTGTTTTTCTTCAGCTGGAACTGGGGCCTTAGTTAAGCTAAGGGAATTATGAACAGTTCCAAATACCAGTCAATATTGGCACAAAACCTTCAGGCTTCTGCTAGAAAGCTGAACATGAAGGGGAACTTCATCTTTCAGCATGACAACGACCCAAAGCATACATCCAAATCAACAAAGGAATGGCTTCACCAGAAGAAGATTAAAGTTTTGGAATGGCCCAGCCAGAGCCCAGACCTGAATCCGACTGAAAATCTGTGGGGTGATCTGAAGAGGGCTGTGCACAGGAAGTGCCCTCACAATCTGCAAAGAAGAGTGGGCAAATTTTGCCAAGTCAAAATGTGCCATGCTGATAGACTTATACCCAAAAAGACTGAGTGCTGTAATAAAATCAAAAGGTGCTTCAACAAAGTATTAGTATTAGTTTAAGGGTGTGCCTCTACCTAAAAGATTTCAGTTTGTTTTTCAATTGAGTTGTACAGTTTATAGGTCACATTAAAGGTCGAAAAAGTTCTGAAATGATTTATCTTTGTCTCATTTTTTTACATCACAGAAACCTGACATTTTAACAGGGGTGTGCAGACTTTTTATATCCACTGTACATAGACCACCACTATTCCTAGACTTTGTTAAAAAAAAGTTATCCAACTATTTCTAACTGATGGCCTATCCTCTGGATAGCCTCTGATGGGTGAAGGTACAACACCTGGGATCCCTGTTCATCAGCAGTTTGAGAAGGTCCGGCACATCTGTGAGTGCTGTGGCCTTCTCACTACTTACTTAGGGTGACGTCACGACCATCGGTTTCATGGCCTAGGCGCAGCTCAGCCCTATTCAACTGAATGGGGCAGAGCAGCGATACCAAGCACAGCCGATGTACAATGTACGTCGCTGTGTTTGGTAATCTGCGAGAAGGTCGAACTACTCACAGGAGCACCGGTGCCTTCTCAAAGGCACCAGGTGTCAAACCCTCACCAATCAGATAATATGGCATGTTGGCACACACACAACACTAATGTCCTCTGCAGAGAGTACAACTCAACTGGCAGGGAAGATGTGATGAACCCTATATATTTTTTACACTGCTCTGGTAAAATGAAAGCTGAACTCTGATTAATTGCAATGGAATGGTCAACAAGGACAGTTTGGAAGAATAAGGCCTGATAAGCATACACAAGGGAAGCAGGGGGCTGGTTTTTTTTTTACGGCTCACCCTGTATTAGGTTTCATGTGGGTCCTTGCTCCTCAGAAATTAGAAAAGCATATCAAAGTGTACCATTCTATGTAGTACAAAAGAAGGGAAACTTGTGGGTGGGGTATGGGGATAGTACTGGACATGCCAAGAGAATTATGATAAGATGTCCTTCATGAAGGCCAGTGTGCACAAGAACTTTGCATATTCTAGTGCCCTGTTAGTGCAGCACACTGTCAAAGGAGTTGAGCAGAATTTTTCAGAAGAGCCAATTTACTTCTGTGCTGGGCCTGGCCATACATCAGTGGGGAAATCAATGAGGAAATGTTGTCTTCCTGAAGGCAGAGTGAGGACATAATTGAATTGCAAGGCGTTCATCTCCACCTATCAGTAAGGATAGTGCATTACCGTAAATATGCTTCTCAGAATAATGTAAACCAGCTGGAGCAATGATAATCTAATGCAATTACTAAATAATATGAGGCTGCTTACCCATGTGCATGGTATAGCTGGGAAGATATTTTTTACTTTTAGATTATGGCAGGGTATTTAATAATTATCACAGGGAAAAAAGTGAAACATACAAATGTGCCGCGCAGATGTAATCATGACATTTCTTTGTAAATTTCTTTGCAGTCAAGTACCATGTGGTTGTACAAACCACAGAAGAATCATATTAACTAATTAGAAGCTAATTGTAATTCAGTATTGATTGTTAAAGGGGTATATCCATCTAAGACATTGTGAAATAGGTGCAGGTGCCACCTTTAGGACCTGCTCCTATCACCAGAACGGGGTTCCCGAAGTGAACAGAGCCAACCTCCATTTACTGCTATTGGCAGCCTATAGCGGTGAATGGAGCGGTGGGCCTCGATTGCACAGTGTGCTCTCCATACATTGCTATGGGATTTCCAAAAACAGCCGTGTGCACTCCTTCACTTTAAAGGCCCTCTTCTGGAGATTGGAGCAGCCCCCCAGAGGTGTAACCTGCACCTATCTGATATTGATGACCTATCCTAACAATGTGTCATAAATTTCTGAGATGAAAACCCCTTTATTAGCAGCGTTGTAACCCGCTAAACGCCACCACCATTAACAATAGACACAGAATAAAAATGTGGTTCTTATTAGTCAATATGTTCCTTTTGCACTCAGCTTCTAGTCAGCTAGGTCCCAACCGCAGCACAGCTGTGTGGTAGTATCCTAAGGGTGTATTCAGACATTGCAGTTGAGGTATGATTAAAACTGCATAGGAAACACTGCATATATCTTGGCCACTGTACACTGTGCCCCTGTAGTCAAGGGCAGATCCATTTGGTTATAATAAATAAAGTTTTTCTTTACTGAAAAGATAATGGGGGTCACAATATAAATGTCAGCAGGCACAGTTCTCAGGTATTGCACAGACTTTTCCCAAAGACTGTATATAAGAGATGGCAATGATGGTAGTAATCCGTCCCGAGTCTCTCTAGATTCGCTATGCAATCTTTCCAAATTAATCACAAGCATGCAATCACTCTCAGTATGCTTTCTGCAGTTCCCAGTTGCATGGTACAGTCTAAGATCCAGATGGCCGGTCCATCTTAGAAGTGTGGAAGGTTCCAGAGGCAATGAACACTTTTCACGTGCAGTAAAATCTGTTGCTATAAACGTGTGTTTGCCTTACTGTCTGTCCAAGCACAGCCTTTGAAATGGTTCTCAACCTTCTGTAAATATTCAGTACTGTAGGGGTCAGCCCCTAGAATACTGTTCTGCAATATTGTGTTACATAGACTGTGATGACTTATTCCAGCCACTAGAGGCCGCTGTGACTCTGAGTAAGAGGAAGCTGAAGTTTTCTGGTACACACAGGAGGTAGGAGGGGCAAGAAGTTCCTGGGGTTTGAGTCCTGGCTGGAGGGGTGTGTGTGTGCCCTGGAAGCTGTGAGGCTGGCTGCCATGTCAGGAGCCAAGCTGAGAGACTAATGATGGGACATGGGCCCTTACTGATGGAGTCCTGAGAAACTGGCTATGTATAGGACAGATCAAGATAAGCTCTGAAGTGAAGTGCTGCAGCTGTAATCAAGTGAGAGAGAAGCAGGCCATGTGCAGAGACAAGCAGGCCACGCGCAGAAACAAGCAGGCCACGCGTAGAGATAAGCAGACCACACGCAGAGACAAGCAGGCCACGCGTAGAGACAAGCAGGCCACGCGCAGAGACAAGCAGGCCACGTGCAGAGACAAGCAGGCCACGCGCAGAGACAACCAGGCCACGCGCAGAGACAAGCAAGTGATCGATTCAGGAGCCAGAGGACACGTGCCATCACGTTTTCCGGATAAGACAAGCATCCACCTCATGGGAAAAGACTACATCACGCACCTCTACTCAGATAACTCCAGAACTGAGTGGCACCGGTGCTAATCTGCGATAGGTTATAGAGTAAGGGAATTTTGTCAGTGTGCTGTAAAAGCGTACCCTGGTTAGCAGGGGTAGATAGGAAATTATTAGTGAGAGTAGCTTGCAAGCTGTCTGTTTGCTGTTTAGCCCATTCTGTTTTCTATGCAAAATTCTGATTTATGTATACCTATTTATACCATCTCTGTCATTAACCCATTGTGCCTCTGGTGCGGTGGTACTATACTGTTAATCCGATTTTCCGGCAGTTCCATTTTGTTGCCCAATAAAAACCGGCATTTATTCAGCCTCCTCGTCTGCTGTACCGTATTTGAATCCTGCCTTGCGGTCCCTCCCTCACCAGACCGCTACAGTACTTCATTCTCTAAGAAGATAACCCTTAATAAAGTTGATTTCAGGAATGGTGTTTTCCTGGATAAGAATTCTCTTTAGGGCCTACTTGGCAGGGTGCACCAAAGCAGGTCTTGTCTCTAGCTCTGCTTTCTAGGAACTCTATAGGCCAGGGAGGCAGGGCCAGTCTATCTCTGGCAACTAAACTAATGGCTGGCATTATAAAGGTGGCCCATATATAACCTTTTGGGATGCATAGTGCGCACTCCCTCCTCAACTTGTAGTGACAGAATGGTCAGCCATTGCACTGCTTGATCTTCGACATTTCATCAGAGTAAGCGATTTAAACTGGTGACCCTAAATATTAAATTTTAACAGTGAATCCCAGTATTAACCCTTTAGTAGTGGACCAGTGGGTCAGAGAGCAGTTAAAACGACCTCAAAACGACATTGGAAAAACTTGCATACATTTTACAGTGGTTTTCAATGAAGTTGCAGCTTTTACAGGTGAACTATATTTCTTTAATATGTTTCACGGCAATAAGACTACTTTCACACTAGCGTTCCTATTTTCAGGTATTGAGATCTGTCATAGGGGACATAACGTAACTGAAAAGAATAGAATGCTCCAAAAAGCATTCAGTTCCGTTTGGTTGCGTTCCCGTACCGGAAAGCAAATTGCAGCAAGTCATGGGATGTGAAGCAAAACAGATCCGTCATGACCCACAATGCAAGTCAATAGGGACCGATCCATTTAACTCTGACACAATCTGACACAATAGAAAAGGGCAACAGCACTCTGATAACGTCACTGGGCTCGGCGCATGCCCAGTGACACTATTGAGGCTGTTGGGCTCTGGAGCAGGAGTATCGTACAGGCGCAGGCACTCAGCCTGTAGTAGTAATGCCCTCTGTGCCCCCTTTATAGTAGCAATGCCCTCTCCTCTGAGCCCCCTTTGTAGTAGTAATGCCCTCTGTGCCCCCTTTGTAGTAGTAATGCCCTCTGTGCCCCCTTTGTAGTAGTAATGCCCTCTCCTCTGTGCCACCTTTGTAGTAGTAATGCCCTCTGTGCCCCCTTTGTGGTAGTAATGCCTTCTATGCCCCCCTTTGTAGGAGAAATGTAGTAGTAAGTAGTAGATGCTGCAGCAGCCAGTTCAGTATCATGAATATGATGGAGAAGGTTCAGTCCTACTGGCCCAGTATGTTCTCTCTGTACTGTCTTTTCCAGAGTCATCTCAGAGAGGGTTTTCAGCATGGGGCATCATCACATCCACAAAAAGTTTTCTACTGCCAGTGTACAAAACATCACATGTGTCAATATAATTGATGCATGGATACATGAGTATTTTGACACAACTGACAAGGCTGAAGCAGATGAATTGATTTGCCATTGTTGATGGTGGCTATTTACTGCCAGTTCCATCTAGCCACTGCCGATGTCTGCCTGCTTACCAACATGTTCTGTGCTGCAGTGTACCCCAACTTCAGTCCTTAGGGCCCACCTGCTAGTCATTTTTTCAGGATTTCCTCAGCATTAAGCATGTGATATAATTAGTGTCAATGCATCAGTACTTACCACAGGTATTTATTCTGTAGGTGGACCCTGAGGACTGGAGTTGAGGAACACTGCTATACTGTATAGCTCCTGCCACCATTGTAGCTGCTACTACCCCTACTGAAACTACCATTACCCCTACTCCACTACTACTGCTATTACCCTTGAAGAGCCACACACACACATCTACTGCCTTGTCTGTTTCTTGTTGTACTTCTACTGCTACTGCTACTATTGCTGCAACATGTCACTGTTATCCCTTCACACCTTAGACTTTACCTTACCTCTTCCACACCCACACTGTATTGCTGCTGTTCTGAAAAATAAAGGAGAATTTTTCAAGGCTTGTTCATAACAAGCTACTGTTTCTTTGGACAATTAACACTTGCATGTGCATAAATACAGGTGTACATCTGCCCCTGTAAGGTATGATTTGTCAACAGTTGTGCAGAACAAGCAACTGTGTCTTCTGACATTAACATCTTTGCAAGTATAAACAGAGGCAGGCATCTGCCTATGTAAAGGCAACATTTTTGGATGATTATTCTCAACAAGCCATTGTCTTTTTCCCATAACATAAGGGGCCGTTTTTGGAATGTTTCTAATATGAAAAAGCATAACAAATACAACAGAGCAGTGTTTTTTTAAGGATGCAACTTTCTTCCCTTCAGCGAACTCCTTTACTTTCGGGTTGTCCTGCTTGGTGTTGGTTGGTGTGCCCTTGGTGTTGAGGGTTACTGTGAGGTGCACGGCAGGTTCCCTTAACAGCATATCAGTGTTGTGTAGTGGTGCAGGAAATAATGAGGCCAAGTTAACAGCAGAATGATTCTTTACTGAGTACATTTGCCACAATTCTCAGTATACATGGACTGGCAGTTCTTACACAAGATGCAATTTCCATATTTCTCACAGGTCACATAGCTGCAGTAACAGTTAATAGGTCAAGATGTCTCTTTAAAACAATTTTTCTTACACTGCACTTCTCTAACTCACTTTAGCATAAGCAGCCTGAAATAGAGGTGCAACACTTCTCATTTTTTCTATGCAACTACAAGCCTTTTTCATCGGTTGCCGTAATGTTCCTACAGGCTTCCACTGCGAGATGTAGTATAGTGGGCATATGTGGATTCTGCCTTTTTTAAACTTGTCTAGGGCCAAAAGCTGCTTACATTCTGGACAATATCTCTTATGGAGTTTATACTGTAAGTTTCTCTTTTAAACAGTTAGGGGGTCATCAACTTTTTAGAAATATGCCTATATTAGGCATATTTCTGGCGCAGATTGCGGATAAAAGGTTATTTGTGCCGCAATCTGAGACTTTTCCCAGCTCACGCCAGGTCCAAAAAAGTGGCAGTGTCATGGGTAGGGAAGGGGGTGGGCCATTAGGCCCATCTCATTAATCATTTTATATGCCTTTTTTAGGTGTAGAAGATGGTCTAAATGTAAGCCAGCAAGGACGATACCACCAAGCGCGAGAAAATTAAGCTTAGTTGCAAATCAAAGTTTTCCTAAACTTTGGCCCGTAGTCCGCTTCGAATGCTTCGCTTCGCTCAACACTAATACTTATAATCTGAGCACTCTATATGGGAAGCGTGTAAACAGCGCCACCTGGGAACTGGTTGCTAAGGCCTTTTAAATCTTAGAGCAAATTACATATAGAATGCATTGATATACAATAAATCTTATTTTTGGCCTTTTAGCAGCATACATATAGAAAATGCAGAGAAAACACATTTGCAGTGAAACTGCAGTAGCAGTGGGACACTGAAAATTCAATGGTGTACATTCAATACATGGATGGGCTGCTTCCACTCTGTAAAGAGTCTGGTTTTAATTTTTATTTGCCGCCAAATAAGACATGGACAGGGGTTGTTGTAATGAGACTATCAATTTAATTCAATGTGCTGTGTATCCATGAACAGGTTTTATTTCTTTACAACCTTTTGGAAGTTCCAGCTCATTTCCATCACTACACATAAGCGTCAACTTTGGTTGAAATGTTACTTTTGCTAAATTTAAAAGAAAACCACTAAGATGGCACAAAGACTATCATCTGCATTCTGATAATGTGCTGCAGGACTTGGTACTGGCCGTGAATAAAATCCATAAAACCATGTATACGGATGGGTAGGCATGGCAGAGGGAAGGAAAAGTTAATGATTTTGGCAAAAATGACTCAGAAACAACGCACATTAATGAATTCAAAACAAGGAAATAATTTACATTTTACCTTGCCAAAAACCTACACCTAAATTTAATTAATATTGTTTCAGCAGTGTTTCCAGTGGAGATTTTCTTCTAAATTAAACATAATGCTCAGAAAAAAGGAAAAAGTCACCCAGACATAATTTCCTTATCTGTAAATGCAAAATAAAGCAGGTGTGTTTAAAGTAATGTGCAGAGTCCCTTGCAGTCCTTAATGGAGCTCTTCTTATAGTTAAAGAGGTTTTCCAGGTCTTCTATATTGATGGCCTATACTCAGGATAGGTCATCAATATCTGATCGGTGAGGGTTCAACTCCTAGCACCCCCGCCGATCAGCTGTGCCCTCTTCCTGGACCAGTGACATTATGTTCACGGGTGACATGGCCTAGGTGCCGCTCAGTCCCATTCATGTGCATAGTCCTGAGCTGGAATACTATCCAATGTACAGCGCTGTGATTCTGCAGCTGCGAGGAGGCTGTGGCATTCACCAGAGCTCTGCAGCCTCTTCAAACTGCTGATTGACGAGATGTAGTATGGATATTGGACCCTCACCGGTCAGATACTGATGATCTCCCCTGAGGATAGGTCATCAGCATTAAACACCCCAAAAAAAACTTTAAACGGATTATGTTGAATGAAAAAAAACTATGACTGTGTTTTCCATGAACAGTGCCATACCACTCTCCAAACGGTGTCATATTGTAGCTGATCCTCAATTTAAATGAAGCTCATGCAATAATAATGGGTGCAACCCATGGTCAGGAATGCTGCTGTTTTTGGAACCTAAGTGATTTGATCATAAGTGAGCTTGTGTGACAGATTTGACTATGGGCGGTTTTCTGCAGCTTGCTATGTATTGTGATATACAAAACCTGCAGAAGCCAAATGGTTGAAAGTTTGTAAAAGAACATAATTACCCAAAAAATTTTTAGCTACAAATATGTGCATTTCAATAAAAAAAAAGACATCTATAGCCTTTATATTACATCAGCACGTGATTACGCTGGCCGCACGGTGTGTCATCACTTTCGCCACAGGTCCTTTGGCAGGTTCTCTTCAATTAAGGCTACTTTCACGCTCGCGTTTGGTGCGGATCCGTCATCAATCTGCACAGATGGATCCGCACCGATAATACAACCGCATGCATCCATTCAGAACGGATCCGTTTGTATTATCTTTTACATTGCCAAAACGGATCCGTCTTGAACAACATTGAAAGTCAATTGGGGGGGGCGGATCCATTTTGCAATGTGTCAATGAAAACAGATCTGTCCCTATCGACTTACATTGTGTGTCAGGACGGATCCGTTTGCCTCCGCATCGTCAGGCGGACAACAAAACGCCGCAAGCAGCGTTTTGGTGTCTGCCTCTAGAACGGAGGCAAACTGATGCATTCCGAACGAATCCTTATCCATTCAGAATGCATTAGGGCAAAACTGATCCGTTTTGGACCACTTGTGTGAGCCCATGACGGATCTCACAAGTGGAAACGAAAATGCCAGTATGAAAGTAGCCTAAGATGGGAGTGGACAGCCTCTCCGTGATCAAGTGGATAAGGTGAGTATGTATATATATATATATATATATATATATATATATAAATAATTTTTTTAACCCCTGAAAGGCTGCATGTGAGTTTTAGATGCCGCTATCAGCATTGAATGTGGCATCTAAGGGGTTAAATGATGGGGGGGGGGCACAATCACCATTCCCTATCATTTTGCCTGCCCCGAAGCGATTCATTACAAAGTAACTCATAACAAAATCTAATTTCTTTTTAAAATTCGGCGAAGCTGCCAAATCGAATTTTTCCAAACTTTGCTCAGCTCTACTTCTTATGTATAAGTACCATTGTACGCAATGGGGGGGGGAATGGCACTATCATTCCTGAGGAGGTGTCTGCAGGGAAACTGTGGCATGTAGCCACACAGCGGATACTGCAGCCATGCAAACTGCAAGGATTAGCCTTGATACACATTGGATTTTACCAACATGCATTTCCACTGTGTGCTCATGCCATTAGGGCTAGAAACGTTTAAATCGACCATTGGATGAAGACTTTATCAGGCTGCTACCCTTACATAAAAGTAAAGCACTGAGGGGAGGAGACCCCATATAAAGCGGTTGTCTCATAACTGACATCATGTTGAATTGTATTCCCAACTAATATACCCATTAGAGTCCAATACAGAAAATGGCCAATTTCTAGGTATTTGGTCACTAATTTTCCATTGCTTCTGGGCACTCATATCCCCGTCAGTCTTACAGAGGATTGGTTAGTGCCCAGAGGATAGCAATTTCAGTGGTACAGAACCATGAACAATGAATAACTGTGTCTGAAGGTTTCCTGCATTCTTTAGAACTGTGCATCTTCAGTTCATCACCCCCTATTGATAACATTGGCAGACATGTCACTGTGTATTTTCTCTTTAAAAGTTTCATTATTACCATTAAATTTATAAAATATCGATATTACATACATTCCTCAACACTGAAATTGCAACACCAAGAAGGAAAAGTTGTGGAATTATGGAAATTACAGGATCGATACATGTTGAACATGATATCCAAATGATAAAAAAAAGGCTGGAGCTAGTTGCTGAAAATTTGATAATTTGCAGATCTTAGCTACACCTGCCACTTCCTCAATTTGCATAACCTTACAGTTTGTCCTTCTTGATGTTGCAATGTTTTCCCTATGAGGTCTCATACACCGTGACATATCATAGTATTAGTCTCAGTTGTGTTTCTCAGCTGCTGGTACTAATGAAAAAACATTTGCATGTTAATTCTTCTCTGCACCTTCTGTCTGTTGATTCCGCTGGCAAAATATTGTGTAAAATTATATATCAAAATAGATCAGAACCGATGCCATATTTGATAATCTACGAAATGTGCTTGATGGCGTGCCTATATTTAGCATGAGAATGACAACCAAGGCGCACATGAAGCTGCTGTGTTTTCAGGGCTTTGATAAATGAACATCTGTTTGATGAATTTTAGGAAAGATGTGGAATTTGATTGACCCTCGTCACCTCTTCTAGATGCAAGAGTGAGCCGAACACGGTCCAAGCACAGACCTGAATTCATCTTCTTCGGTTAATGATTTCTAATATACAAAAATGGCTGGCTCCAAGGTCATGTACAGCTGTCACCTGAAGGTCTGGGTGGGGAAGATGGATTGCTACTTGACTGCTCAGAATATAAATATGTTTTTGCATAATAGAGAGCTAAAAATAATCTTCATTTTCTTATCCAACCAGTGCATCTCAGTTTAGCAGCAAAAATAATTAAAACTATAATTAAACAGTCAAGAATTAACTCTTTGTCTAGAGAGTGAGATGTTTCTGTAGATTAAAGCGTACCGAACAAACTTTGCATTAACCCCTTAAGGACCCACGCCGTACATGTTCGGCGCTGGTGGACGTGACTTAAGGACCCACGCCGTACATGTACGGCGCTGGTAGACGTGACTTAAGGAACAGAGCCGTACATGTACAGCAGGGGTCTGGCAGTCAATGACAGCCGGACCCCTGCAGCATACGCCGGCATCGGTGAAAACAACAATGCCAGCGTATTAACCCCTTGTATGCCACAGTGAAAGCTGACCGCAGCATGCACAGGGTTTGCGGGGGGCACGCGTGCCCTCTTCTTCCCCATCGGGTCTCCGCGCTGCAGGAGCGAGAACATACAAACAGAAGCTCTGTACTAAACAGCCTTTAGTTCACCAACAGCGGGACGGGGGAAGTGCACAACCCCATATAACATACCACTGCGGACTCACTGTAACTATTCGCGAGCTCAATGCAAATAATATGTGAATTATGTTACCCACCAATAAGGACATCCGGGTGGAAGCTCTGTTATATGCAGTCGTTAATGGAGGACTTTGAACAACTAATATATTGCTGGGTGAATTAACCTTTAAAGTATAAGAGGTGTGTGCCAATTGTTATCTATTTGGACATAAATTGTTTCACTAATAACCAACCTACAAACTACTTACTGTTTATATGGATAAAATATCACTAGCGGATACTGCAGCCATGCAAACTGCAAGGATTAGCCTTGATACACATTGGATTTTACCAACATGCATTTCCACTGTGTGCTCATGCCATTAGGGCTAGAAACGTTTAAATCAACCATTGGATGAAGACTTTATCAGGCTGCTACCCTTACATAAAAGTAAAGCACTGAGGCGAGGAGACCCCATATAAAGCGGTTGTCTCATAACTGACATCATGTTGAATTGTATTCCCAACTAATATACCCATTAGAGCCCAATACAGAAAATGCAGAATCTCTAGGTATTTGGTCACTTATTTTCCATTGCTTCTTCATTGGTATCTTTTGTTGCTGGTGCCAATGTGTCTTCATATATAATATAGAGACAGTGCTTGTAGAGAAGCAGCAGAGATTGGAATCAACATTGTAGTCGTATGGTCTTGAGATTTTAATCCTTTAACTGTCCGGTTATCAAGACTTTTACAGAAGTATTATTCTAGAAGATGTGGAAACTCAACAATTACGTCAAATTGCTGGTTTGTACATCATCCTATTATGCATATGTTAAACCTAGACTTGCACAGCTACTATATTGCTGGGTGAATTTACCTTTAAGAAAGTACACTATAAGAGATCTCTTGTGACCAATTGAAGGTGTATGCCAACTGTTATCTATTTGGATATAAATTGTTTCACTAATAACCAACCTACAAACTACTTACTATTCATATGGATAAAATATCACTACTGTACCTATCAGGATAAAATATTGCTCCACTATTAGCCATCCTTCGGCCAGCTATATATATTGTTTTTTACTAACGCTATTATTATTTATTATTATTTTTTCTCCACTAACATTTTCAAAGCATTTTTTTGAGTGATCATCTAGATTATCATTGGGTACATTTTGTGAACTATGAATATGTATTCAATTGCACGCATATATATCAGTTGTATGCATATGTAGTGATCAGCTTAATTTTTGCTAACACTGTTGGATATCTAAGGATACACATACAGCATTAATTATGCATGATCTTTTAGAGCATAAATTTAATAGGGCTGTGTATATAAATGTATTCCTGGTGTTTTATATTATAGTTTATTCATGGTTTTTATCCTATTTTTTTATATATATATTTTATTTTATTTTATGTATGTTTAATATGGATACAATAAATGAATTGATTCCCATGCAAAACCAGTAAGAGGAGTGCCTACTATATATTTTATATTTAACCCTCTATTTACTGGGATTGGGTGACCCAGATTGTTAGCAAACTCTCTGTGTCCATCCTGATATAGTGTGAGCCCCTCAACACTATTTTAGTTTTAATTTGGGTAGAATCAATTCATACCTGAATCAAATTTCTTCTGGCAATCGGGTCGAAATGAATTGTAAAAAATTTGCTCATCTCTTATAAAGACGATAGTCACATGAGAATGTTTGGAACCAATAGACAATCCCTATATGTCCTCTTAAACTTCCCCCTGTTGAGAGGACCTTTCCAGGAGAACCACTAATAAACAGCATGATCAGATAAGCATGAGAGAACCAGTTCGGACTGCTATTTTTCGGCCAGCAGAAGAACCCAAATCTTTTCATGGTTCTTTTCGATGAAATCCAATAAAACGATGTGTAGTGGCATTTTAGTGCACATGTTGGTGGGAAAAAATCACTAGGGAGGAAGAAAAAGGGTTCTCACATGACCCTGAGAGGAAGTGGGGGGTGAGCTTGCCCTGATTGGCTCCCAGCTTGACAGATAACCTGGATGAGCCAATCAGTGCTGTAGCAGGCAGGGATGTGCCCTAGCAGAATGAGCAGAATGCTATTCTGTGCTAGGCTATGAATGAGGGTGGTTGGGTGTGCCATAAAAACGATCTTAGGGGGTCAGGAGAGTGAAAAAAAACAATCAGGGACTGTCAGAAACCAATCAAGCTTATATTCTACTGCCTAGGACAGTGAAGGAAAAGTCTAGAATTGCAAAGAAGAAGAATTGTGTGTGTTGAATAGGGAGACAAAAGTCAATAGACTGGGCTCTGATAGGTACAAATGGGTCTGGCCGAAACAAGGTAAAATGGGGCTAACGGATTGAGAAATTGAAGTAACTGTCAAGTTCTGTGGAGGAAGCCTGATGATATGGGGTTGTTTCACAGACAAAGGCATTGGATAATTGGCCCGGATAGATGGTGGTCTCAAGGCTGAGCTATATGTGAGTATACTACAAGACAAGTTACTTCGTACACTGTAGTACTATGGATATGAAAAGGACGACATAGTGTTCCAGCAGGACAATGACCCAAAGCATATGTCGAGATTGGTGAAGAAATGACAATGAAGTAGAGGTGCTGGATTGGCCCAGTCCCCAGATCTCAACCCAATCAAACACTTGTGGGTAGAATTGAAGAAAAAGCTGTATGCATACCCAAGTGATTCAACCAGTATGCACCAACATTTGGAACATGCAGAAGAGACCTGGGAACAGATTTCGGTCGAGATATGCTTTAGCATGCCCAGAAAGATTCAGGCAGTGTTTAAAGACAAAGGTGGATTTACAAAATACTAAGAAAATAATAAAAATAAAAATTTTGAATTTTAGGAGCAAAACAGTAACAATGCAGTTACATGACATGAATCTGCATAATATGGTAGTCTCACGTTCAAAGCAGTAGTGGATGGTGAGATATGGAGCCTGAAAATCAAAAGTTCAAAATATTGTTACCCTTTTGCTCATCAGTGTATACGTGATTAGGGCAGCAATTTACCTGTGAGTGTTAACTTGAATTTGAGCATCAGGCCTCAATCGCTCTATCATTCGTTTCCTTTATTCTCTATCCACACGGTTGGAATCTAATTCTTTGGGGATTGTTCAATTTAATGAAACCAGCATATATACATGATTACAATAAACAGGCTAGGCCAACAATTCATCTGTTAACGTGAATTTGAGCGTCAGGCCTCAGTTGTCCATTTCTATTTATTCTATATCCACACGGTTGGAATTCAGTTGTTTGGGGGATTGTTTATCTTAATGAAACCAGCATATATATGTGATTAATACAACAACACACAGGCTAGGGCTGCAATTAAACTGAGTGTTAACATGAATTTAAGTGTCAGGCATCAATCATCCATTTCCATTTATTATATATCCACACAGTTGGAATTTACTTTTTGGGGGACTGTTCAATTTAATGAACCCAGCATATATATGTGATTAATACAACAAAACACAGGGTAATGCACAAAATTATCGGTGAGTGATAACGAATTTAGACCTTAATCCGTTTCCCTTTATTTATTTCTCCACACATTTCCAATCATTTTTTGGGGGTGTTGTTGTAGATTATATTCAAGCCAGCATATACACGTGATTGCTACACCAATATGCAGGGTAGAGCTTAAAGGTATCTCTGAGTGATAACGAATTTAGGCCTAAACACTACTCTAAGAGATGTAGTGTTCTCCCACACACACTGCCGGCACTACAGAACATGTTGTTCAGGGTATCCAGAAGCTCTCCTGGCCAGTTTAAGAATGTTTGGGACTGAATGGGGGTGACAGATCTCCTATGCACAGCAGCCACAACCACCTTGGCTGAACTACAGGTTCAAGTTAAAAGTGCTTGAAGTTGAAGATATACTACATCTTCTAGCATCTGCTATGACTGTTACCATGTCAGAGCGGCAGTCTGTATCTGCACAAAGGGAAATGCCACCGAGTATTAATGTGACCATGCCTAAACATGCACCCTTCTGCAGAACCAAATATATTTTGGTTGCGTGATCATTTACCAAGAACAACTAGCAGTTTATAATAGGAAATATAAGTGGGGCACTCTCTATAAGTAAAGGGATCTTTTATTGAACATAATAAACAATAAAATTGGCAATACAAGTATTAACCATTTATCCTCTGCTGACTTTTACCACATTGTTGATTTTTACTGTGATAACTATTGCCAATTTTATTGTGTATTATGTTCAATAAAAAATCCCTTTACTTATAGAGAGTGCCCCACTTTTATTTCTTATTATATTTATCTCTATCAGACTGGGTGTTGTCTGTTAGTGGGAGCACCTCTGCTGGATCTCCACCCCACTCTAGTGCGACATTACTTTATATTTATTAACTAGCAGTTTATACTTTGTCAATCTCAACTTAATCATATTAAGTTTTCCAGGTTTTCTTTGTCCATTTTTTGGTAGTATAGAAGAGATCCAGTGATTCAGAGCAATATGGGGAGATGTATAAGTGTATTTATGCCAGTTGTCTGGTGTGATTACTTTGAGAAATATGGTGTTCAGTATGAGCACCAAAATTTTGAAGCACCTGTGCCACATTTCCCAACATAAAGGTTAGATAAAGTGGGTGAGGCTGAGGGCGACTTTTTTCTATTACAGTTTAAGGCTAGTTTCACACATGCGGTCGGGTGTTCTGGCAGAGAATTCTGGGAATCAGCTGAATTCTCTGCATATTTGCCAGGTAGTGGCCGGATCTCTGCCGGACCCCATAACAGTAAATGGGGTCTGGCAGGCAGGCGGCAGTATCCAGCAATGCTAAATCCAGAGAACTCCGACAGGCTGTTCTCTACTTGAACAGCCTGACGAGGCTCTACGCATGTTAAATAGCCTAAAATTTCCTCCATACATTTGTCAGAAATCTGGGGTTTCATGCTTTGCATTCTGTGTACTATGCCTGACTGCACTTGCATGAGTAGGACTTCAAGTACAGTATTGATGGCCTACCCTTGGATAACACAGGTACTATATAAACATACAGTATATATACAATATTTATGCATACATACATATATACTCATATATTTGAATTGGATCAATAGTTCAGGCTGATTACTTCTGAGCATTGGCTTAGTCTATAAAGTCCTACAACAGCGCTGAGCAGGAATGTTTTGCATATCCATTTATAAAATGGTCTGTCTAGCTGAAGGAGAAATAATATCAACTATTACTTTTCTATTACTGTCTTCCCGGATGGAAATAGAAATTCTAAAACCATATGCAAACTGTTCTTAATTATCATACTTAATTGAAACAACACCCCACTTTGGAGAAGCTCACCATCTGCCATCTCTTCAATGTGGGACTTAAATAGTGTCTATCAAATCTCCTTAAATATGAAAGAACGTGCTGGAACCTGTGATAACTCTGACAGCTGTACACAGTAATACGTCGGGCCTCAAAGATTTTACCCATCGTTCTGTGCAATATTTGTCAGACTAATTACCATATGTGTTTGCACACTCTGTGTATGCCAGTTTTATGCCATAAACGTCCCTGTCTCGTTTCACCATGTAAGCTGCAAGCTTCAAATCACAAACAGACATGCGATGAGATGAGATGTCTTAATGTTCTGTGGCTGTTTTCTTCCTATGGTCTATCCTGTTATTACTCTTGTAGTTGGATCCAGAAGTAGCCAACTAATTGCAGCCATTATTACCAGCTAAAGATCCTTCAGTCATCCAATCACCAAGGTTTTATTTTAATGCATAGCCCCTGCTTTTCTATGTTATTTTATTTTATTTTTGAACGTATTATAGAGTATTATAATAAAGAAGCCTAAGAATAAAACCCTAAGCTATAAGATCCCTATAATTTGTTCCAAGGCTCTTGCCTTCGGACTGTGGGCCAGCAAAGTACTCCAGTACTTGTCCAATGGGCATTATTCATTTCATGTCTGTGATGATAGAGCTATCAAGATATCAAAATTATTGTTAGGAGTAGGCAACCCCTCCCTTTACATTCCAGGATTGGGTCGTGACTAGTGTTGATCGAGCACCAAAGTGCTCGGGTGTTCTGGTGCTCGAATAGAACGGTTTGGGATGCTCGGGTGCTCTACAGAGCACCAGAGCCCAATGGAAGTCGATTGGGAGAACCAGAGCATTAAACCACCACCTGCTCTGAAGAGGGGAGGGTGTCAGGTTCACAGGCAAAGGTCAGAAATTGTTGGAAACACCACTGAAATGGTTCAGGAACAGCATGGGGAGGATGTCTGGATGCATCTTGGACTCCCAGATCGCTGCTGGTAATAATGTTGTCCGAGTAGTACGCCACTTTTACAGACTGACAATAATACACACAAAAACGAAGATAAAATAGATTTTAGAGGTAAAATTGATAAGAAACATTCTTTCCTGTATATTTACTTGTATATAAAGTGCAAGTGCTGCCAGAAATTACAAGAAAGAGGCACTCCGATACAATCTGTATATCACATAAAGGAGGGCCTCATTTACATTGTGGTACAATTGTTCAGGTAGTGGGACTCCTACACTCATAAAGCCTATGCACTAAGTGAAAGGGCTGTCAAAAATTACAAGGAACAGGCACTCCAATACACCCTTTATTACACATAAAGGAGGGTATCATACACACCCTTTTGATTGATGGCTTGCTGGTGACCCTCAAAAACATTAGGAGCAAGAGCCTGCTGAGCTGACCCTCTAAAACATTAGGGGTGAGGGCCTGCTACTGATCTAACTATCTAAAACATTAGGGACGAGGGACTGCCTCTGATCTAAACATCTAAAACATTAGGGGCAAGGGTCTGCTCCTGAGCTGACCCTCTAAAACATTAGGGGCGAGGTGCTGCTGCTGCCACTTTCCTCTGGTGGAGTGGAGAAGTCAGGGTCTATCCAGGCCTTGTTCATTTTTATAAGAGTAAACCTGTCAGCATTTTCAGTTGACAGGCGTTATTATGCCCCCAGCAGCACTAAATACCCGCTCTTACAAAACGCTGGCGGCAGGGCAGGCCAGCACCTCCAAGGCATAGAGCGCCAGTTCGTGCCACGTGTCCAGCTAGGATATCCAATAGTTGTAAGGCACAGAGGGATCACTGAGGACACTGACACGGTCTGCTACGTACGCCTTCACCATCTTCCAAAACTTTTCCCTCCTTATGACACTAGGCTGAGCATCAGGGTGAGGGTGCTGGCGGGGTGTCATGAAACTGTCCCAGGCCTTGGAGAGTTTTGCCCTGCCTCTGTTGGACCTGCTGTGTGCTCCCCTAGTCTCCCCTCCTCAGTTGGCCAAGGAACTACGTACTCTGCTGCCAACGTTGTCAGCTGGAAATGTTTGGAGCAATTTTTCCACAAGGACCCTCTGGTATTGCACCATTTTGCTAGTCCTCTCCACCACAGGAATGAGAGATGAGAAGTTCTATTTGTAGCGGGGGTCGAGAAGGGTGAACAACCAGTAATCGGTGTTGGCCAAAATGCATATAATGCGAGGGTCACGGGAAAGGCAGCACAACATAAAGTCAGCCATGTGTGCCAGAGTACCAACAGACAAGACTTCACTGAACTCATCAGGAGGATGACTCTCAATCTCCTCATCCTCTTTCTCCTCTTCTGCCCATCCATGCTGAACAGATAGAATAAACCTGTTATGGGTACTACCCTCTGTAGCGGAGGCAACCATCTCCTCCTCCTCATCATCATTATCATCCAATTCACGCTGAGAAGACGAACTGAGGGTGTTCTGGCTATCACCCTGTGTACTATCTTCCCCCATTTCTACCTCTTCCACATGCAAAGTGTCCACCTTCATTGTGATCAGCGAGCGTTTGAGTAGACACAGAAGTGGGATGGTTACGCTGATAAAAGCGGCATCGCCGATTACCATCTGTGTTGAGTCCTCAAAGTTGCATAAAACCTCAAAGAGGTCATACATCCATGCCCACTCGTTGTTTGTAAAGAGCGGAAGCTGACTGGAAAGGCGACGACCATGTTGGATCTGGTATTCCACTACTGCCCTCTGCTGCTCATGAAGCCTGGCCAACGTGGAGATGGGGAAAACCCTCAGCCGTGCGGTATCAGCAGATGGGTGGTCAGAGCATGGCCAGGACAGGAAAAAGGGAGAAGGTCACCTCCTACACATCCCTAATTCTGACCCTGTCTCCTATCCGTATGAGCCAACCCTGAAGGTAGGAGGGCTCATACTCTGGAACCTGATATTCCTGCTCGCCCTCAGGGTGGCCCTGGACTAGGAGCAGGGTAAGACGACCCGTTCCTCCTAGACAAGGAGGAACAGGAGTCTCACTGGCCAAGCTACATAGAAAGGGGAACATAAACAGACATATGGCAATGACAGGTAAGTGCGACTAGTACCACACCTACCTGCCACAGAACACACAACCTGGAACCCATGGACAAGTGCTGCTGTCCACCACAACACAAAGGACACAGCACACATCAGACATCACACTTCCCCAGGAAACCATATGCTGCAATAACACAAGACCAAACAACCTTCAACACCATACATAAAGTTTATGACCACCAGGGTGGCCCTCACTGGCAGATGGTAAATAACCAGGAGGATGTCTCCAGCAAGCATGGCTGAAGCACCCTCTCTGACTACTGCCTTCCACTGAGGCTATATAGGGCCAAGTAGCCACACCCACAGTCAGACACACCCAGTGCACACACACACTAGGAAGGAAGTTAACCCTTCCAACACCAGGGAAGGGAAAACATCAACTAAAAGGGGAAGTGCACACAACACATATAACACCCCGTGCACACTGATAAAAGGCACACCTATAAGGAGAGGTTGGCAGGTGCAACCGCATGCCTACTGCAGCAAGCTGCCTAACACCGCTCAGGCTGCTCTGCTGCCACATACACAATGTTGCCAGCGGCAACCACAGGTGAGGCAACATACTATAGCCCTCACCTGTGATTGACAACAACACCAAGACCACAGGCAACTGCATGCGGTTACAGGAGTCACGACCATGACCAAGGGTCGTGACAGTGGAAGACCCCAAAAAATTTCATCAGCACTGAGCCGGAGGATCCAATTGGCTGTCCGTCAAGACACTGGACGATCCTCGACCCAAATTAAGGCCCTTATTGGTGCTGACTGCAGCCCCATAACCATCAGACGGCCTACTTTATGAATGAAGCAGGCGGCGCAGGCACGTGACATCAGTCAGTGACGCTGCCGCTCGTCTGCCCGGCCGGCCTGCATTACGATAACAGTAGCCCTGTGAGTAGGATGGATATATTGAATGTTATACTACAGAGGGGGCAGCATGAATAGAATCATTATTAATTTTACACATTTTATAACTGTACTGGAGCGGCAATGGGGGGTCCGTGGATGGCACTGTTAGGGGGGGTCTGTGGATGGTACTGTTATGGGGTGGAGGGGTCTGTGGATGGCACTGTTATGGGGTGGGGGGTCTGTGTATGGCACTGTTATGGGGGGTCTGTGGATGGCACTGTTATGGGGTAGGGAGGGTCTGTGGATGGCACTGTTAAGGGGGGTCTGTGGATGGCACTGTTGAGGGGTGGGGGGGTCTGTGGATGGCACTGTTGAGGGGGGGGTCTGTGGATGGCACTGTTATGGGGTGGGGGGGGTCTGTGGATGGCACTGTTATGGGGTAGGGAGGGTCTGTGGATGGCACTGTTATGGGTTGGGGGTCTGTGGATGGCACTGTTAAGGGGGGGTCTGTGGATGGCACTGTTATGGGGTGGGGGGGTCTGTGGATGGCACTGTTATGGGGTAGGGAGGGTCTGTGGGTGGCACTGTTATGGGGTGGGGGGGGGTCTGTGGATGGCACTGTTAAGGGGGGGGGTCTGTGGATGGCACTGTTATAGGGTGGGGGTCTGTGGATGGCACTGTTAAGGGGTGGGGGGTCTGTGGGTGGCAATGTTATGGGGTGGGGTGGGTCTGTGGATGGTACTGTTATGGGGTGGGGGGGTCTGTGTATGGCACTGTTATTGGGTGGGGGGTCTGTGGATGGCACTGTTATGGGGTGGGGGGTCTGTGTATGGCACTGTTATGGGGTGGTGGGTCTGTGGATGGCACTGTTATGGGGTGGGGGGGTCTGTGGATGGCACTGTTATGGGGGGGGGGATCGGTGGATGGCACTGTTAAGGGGGGGGTCTGTGGATGGCCCTGTTAAGGGGGGGTCTGTGGATGGCACTGTTATGGGGTGGGGGTCTGTGGATGGCACTGTTATGGGGGGGTCTGTGGATGGCACTGTTATGGGGTAGGGAGGGTCTGTGGATGGCACTGTTAAGGGGGGTCTGTGGATGGCACTGTTAAGGGGGGTCTGTGGATGGCACTGTTATAGGGTGGGGGTCTGTGGATGGCACTGTTAAGGGGTGGGGGGTCTGTGGATGGCACTGTTATGGGGTGGGGGGGTCTGTGGATGGCACTGTTATGGGGTGGGGGGGTCTGTGGATGGCACTGTTATAGGGTGGGGGTCTGTGGATGGCACTGTTAAGGGGTGGGGGGTCTGTGGATGGCAATGTTATGGGGTGGGGGGGGGTCTGTGGATGGCACTGTTATGGGGTGGGGGGGTCTGTGGATGGCACTGTTATGGGGTGGGGGGTCTGTGGATGGCACTGTTATGGGGTGGGGGGTCTGTGTATGGCACTGTTATGGGGTGGGGGGTCTGTGTATGGCACTGTTATGGGGTGGGGGGTCTGTGGATGGCACTGTTATGGGGTGGGGGGTCTGTGGATGGCACTGTTATGGGGTGGGGGGATCGGTGGATGGCACTATTAAGGGGGGGTCTGTGGATGGCCCTGTTAAGGGGGGGTCTGTGGATGCCACTGTTATGGGGTGGGGGGGTCTGTGGATGGCACTTTTATGGGGAGGGGGGTCTGTGGATGGCACTGTTATAGGATGGGGGATCTGTGGATGGCACTGTTAAGGGGGGGTCTGTGGATGGCACTGTTATGGGGTGGGGGGTCTGTGGATGGCACTGTTAAGGGGGGGTCTGTGGATGGCACTGTTATGGGGTGGGGGGGTCTGTGGATGGCACTGTTATGGGGTAGGGAGGGTCTGTGGGTGGCACTGTTATGGGGTGGGGGGGTCTGTGGATGGCACTGTTAAGGGGGGGGGTCTGTGGATGGCACTGTTAAGGGGGGGGGTCTGTGGATGGCACTGTTATAGGGTGGGGGGGTCTGTGGATGGCACTGTTAAGGGGTGGGGGTCTGTGGATGGCAATGTTATGGGGTGGGGGGGGGTCTGTGGATGGCACTGTTATGGGGTGGGGGGGTCTGTGGATGGCACTGTTATGGGGTGGGGGGTCTGTGTATGGCACTGTTATGGGGTGGGGGTCTGTGTATGGCACTGTTATGGGGTGGGGGGTCTGTGTATGGCACTGTTATGGGGTGGGGGGGTCTGTGGATGGCACTGTTATGGGGTGGGGGATCGGTGGATGGCACTGTTAAGGGGGGGTCTGTGGATGGCCCTGTTAAGGGGGGGGTCTGTGGATGGCACTGTTATGGGGTGGGGGGGTCTGTGGATGGCACTGTTATGGGGTGGGGGGGTCTGTGGATGGCACTGTTATAGGATGGGGGATCTGTGGATGCCATCCACAGATCCCCCATAACAGTGCCATCCACAGATCCTCCACCCCATAACAGTGCCATCCACAGATCCTCCACCCCATAACAGTGACATCCCCAGATCCCCCATTAACAGTGCCATCCCCAGATCCCCCATTAACAGTGCCATCCCCAAATCCCCCATTAACAGTGCCATCCCCAGATCCCCCATTAACAGTGCCATCCCCAAATCCCCCATTAGGGGGCGGTCCTAGGGGTGGGTAGGGGCGTGGCCAGGGGAGGGGGGTGAGTTCCACCACCTTTTCTCTGAGAAAAAAAGCCCTGGAAACATCCAATCTAATACTTGGTTGAAAACACCAGGATGTTATAAATGTGACCATAAAAATATATATATATATATTCTGGCGCAGATTCTGTGACTTTTCCACACTCATGTCAGGTCTAAAAACCTGTTTTAGGCGTAGCAAATAGTCTAAATGTAAGACAGCTAGGAAGCTGTCTTACATTTAGAAGCAGCGGTGGATCCTCATAACTGAGGCAGATCCAACGCCAGATATAGGGCTTATTAAGACCGGCATCTAAAACAAAGGTCTTCATAAATGTGCCCCTATGTGTACACATTAAGATTGGTAAAAGTGTCATCTCACAGTCTACGGGTAGAGAACATAAAATAAAAACATATATAAATGCTAATACCAATAATGTTATGTATGTAGCCACCTGCATATTGTGTAAATTGCAATAAGTGGGCTGTACAATACTCTGAAAACCTACATGCGGAAACACTTCTCAGATGCTACATATGAAAAGGCAGTAAACATATCCATGTTAGCAAAACACTTTAAAGTAATACATAAGGGAGACTTAACTAGCGTCAAAGTGTCTGGCATTGAAATAGTCTTTAATCCATTCAGGAGTGGTGATCTGGGATTTGAAAAGTAGAATCGTAAGAGATTTTTCTCCTAGAAAGCAAAACTCCTAAAGTTCTCAGTCATAGACATGAAGACTAATAGATAAAGGTGATGTGATTCCAATATAACTCTAAAGTTTTTTTTGTTTTTACTGCTTGCTATATTTGTACTGACGACCGATCTAATTTCATTTAGTATGCAAGTAATATTTCAGAATAACCCACTGGACCCAGGAGGTCAATAGGTATAATTCAATAGTCCTAAGACTATAAATTCCTGTTTGTGGTCTTTTTATTAAAACATAACTTTCATTTCTTATTCACATACACGCAAAAAAAACCAATAAGGACTCTGTTGAGAGCTTTAAAAATACATATGGAGGGATATTTTGCAGGAGGTAGGAATATGTGGCACTCTGTCACCATATACTGTCAAAGTAGGGGATATAATTATATCCTTCTATGAGTGGTGTATGGTAGTCTGATGTAAATACTGACTGATTTGTTAAACTTGCCATCTGGCATTGAGTGATACACTAGATTATCTGCTGGTGTCGTTCTGGCACCAAATAGTAAAGACTATTTACACTATCACTCATTCTGTGAGCAGATCGACCTATATACTATACTAATCACTATTTGAAATGATTTTAACAAATCAGTCAGTATTTACATCAGACTACTATACACCACTCATAGAAGGATATACTTATATCCCCTACTTTGACAGTATATGGTGACAGAGTGCCACATATTCCTACCTCCTGCAAAATATCCCTCCATATGTATTTTTAAAGCTCTCAACAGAGTCCTTTTTGCTTTGTTTTCGTGTATGTGAATAAGAAATAAAAGACCACAAACAGGAATTTATAGTCTTAGGACTATTGAATTATATCCATTTAGTATGCAAACACGTGTAAAGAACTGACGTCAGACCTTCCAGGTGGTTTTAATCGAGGGGTTTTATCAGGTTAAAGAGTTGCTACTTTCACACAATTTCATTTAATAGAGAATGGTGTAACTAGGAAATTTCTAAATCACTTAATTTAAAAGAATCTGCCTGCATCCACATGAAAAAAGCTATAAAGTTCGGACCACTAGGGGCCTTACTTCCACCTAAATTGCAATCCACTGCCTGCAATCCACTGCAAGATCCATCGATGGTAGCAGATGGTTGAGAGAAAGTGTAGGGGTGTCAGAGCTTGCTGAGATTGTGAGCCTGATAAAACAACTGCTTCTACAGTGCTTCTGAATATCACAGGAACATCTTGCCATTCTGTAAAGTCTGATCTATCCCTCCATATCAGCTTTCTGAGCTCCCTAGAAGAAAACAAACATAGTGGGAAGTAAGGGAAGTGAGGTCAGTACATACAATGCTGGCAGAAGGGAGACACCCTTTGCTTCTGAGAGAAATGTATGTTTCGGTGCAGCTAATACAAGGAATAATATGGTTTAGGGAAGTCCAAACATAACTGTTCCTTTACAGTTATGATTGTACAAAGAAGCACATCCATTATGTAAACTTTTTTTTTTAACCTTGGTATTCTTTAAGGCACTTGTCTGAACCAAAATGCCGAAATGTCTGAACCAAATACTGTTCTGCTTTTAGCTTTAAATAAAGATAACCTTTTACTGGATACTATTTACGAGTGATTTTACTTACGCCAGGAGTTTTGTGCATGCTGGCAACCATGGGATGGATCACTCGAATAAGACATCTCAGCCCTTTGAACCTTTTCCTACAGAGAGTCCTTAAACTTTTATGTTTCTTTCCTATCTCTGCACTGAGTCCCTCAACCTGTACAGTACCAGCGCCGTACATGTATGGCGCTGGCTACTGTGCTTAAAATACCAGCGCCGTAGTACTACGGCGTGCTAATCGGGCAGGCACAGGAGTTGTGCCCACCTGATCAGCTGCAGGGGTCCAGCAGTGACTGATAGTCGGACCCCTGCTGCATGCGCCGGCATCAATGAAAACACAGTGGCCAGCGCATTAACCCTAGATGTGCTGCGGTCAGCACTGACCGCGGCACGTGCGATGTATAGAGATGGAGAGAGCTGCTATCGTGTCCCCGCGCTGCTGTGACAAGGACCCAATGGCTTGGACGGAAGCCCGATGACTTCCTTAGGCATCGTGTCTGCCATCCGTGTGAGCCTGTGAGATCCAGCCCCCCTTAGTGTAATACACTTACAGCCAATGCATTACAATACAGATGTATTGTAATGCATTGTAAAGGGGATCAGACCCCCAAAAGTTCAAGTCCCAGAGTGGGACAATAAAAAAAGTAAAAAAAAAGTTTTACACAATAAAAAATTTTACGTTTTGAGTAAAAAAAAATGCGTTCTTTTCCCAAAATGTATTTTCAACATTTTTAATAAATGGGTAAAAAAAGAAAAGTAGACATATTAGGTATCTAATACCAAGCGATCAAAAAGTCTTATGTACCCAAAAATTGTACCAATCAAACCGTCATCTCATCCCGCAAAAAATGATTCTCTACCTAAGACAATCGCAAAAAAAAAAAATGACTCTCAGAAAACGGTAACACAAAAACAAGATTTTAGTCCGTTTAAAAAGGCTTTCACTGTGTAAAACTTAACAAAAATATAAATGTATACATATTAGGTATTGTCGTGTCCGTAACAACCTGCTCTATAAAAACTATCATATAAGATGGCCTCTCAGGTGAATGCTTTAAAAAAAAAAAAAATATGCCAAAACAGTCATTTTTTTCACCTTGCCTTACAAAAAGTGTAATACCAAGCGATAAAAAGGTCTTATATACCCCAAAATGGTACCAATGGAAACGTCACCTCTTCCCGCAATAAATGAGGCCCTACATAAGACAATCACTCAAAAAATAAAAACTAATGGCACCCATAAACCAATCCATCAAAACCTGCTTCAATAGCCATATCAAACAAAACAATAGCTGATCTTAGGGAGACCAGCTACAGAAAACACTGTGGAGTCTCGACACAGCAATCCAAAGTGCAAAGCTCCCTGTGATATGCAAAATAACCGTGGAGCACCAGTTAAAGCCAGATATCCCTCAAAGGAAGGCAAACCGAGCAAAGGGGAGTCCCCATTACAGAGATCACCAAATCCACCTGTTCTCTGTAATGGGGACACCCCTTTGCTCGGTTTGCCTTCCTTTGAGGGATATCTGGCTTTCACTGTGTTGAAGACCCATAACTGGGGCTCCATGGTTATTTTGCATATCAATAGCCATATGGAGCTCCTTCCGTTTTGACTACATATGGGGTGTTGCAGTATTGAGGAGAAAATGGGTAACAAATTATGGGGTGTTTTTTCTCCTGTTACCCCTTGTGAAAATGGAAAAATTGAGGCTAAAAAAGGAATTGCATTAATGCAGCTTAAAATTAGAATTTTGTAAAAAGGTTCAATCTTCTAGGCTCAAACTGTCACACTCTAGTCAGCTAATAATCCATACCCCCCTGAGCAAAGGGGACCTCAAAAATGTGACTTTGGGGTTTCATAAGCTGCAAGCCTTAATCATCCAAATTATAACAAATAAAGACTTGAAATCTCTCGCTTTGCATGTAATGAGTCTCATATATCAGTTACAGCTTTTAGGTTGCATTACTGAAATGAATGAACTTTGCATGATATTCAAATTTTTCGAGTTTCACCTGTGTATATCTATCAGCATATTAAAATCAAATTCACCACACTAATATGGCCAAACAAAAAACATACCTCCCTTCACAGTCAATTTTGGAAAGTAATAATTGAAAATGTATTGCTTCAGTGTATCTGACATTCCCCTAATATTCCAGGAAAATAACCTAATCATTATGCAACCTAAGAAAAGTAAAATCTAATAGTGTTTGGACAAATTCAAATCTGCTTGGTGCTTTCAGTAAACATTATGAGTTCCTGATCGCCGTACCTTCATTATACTGAATTTACTCCACTGCGGCCGAATGAAGATTTCAGTAATGTGAGATTATGTGAGTCTCGCAGACGTGCCATTACTGTAAGTAGCGGCACATGCCGAACTGTATTACTGAAAATATCTAAATCTGGATTTGTTAAAGAATGTGGCGTAATCAATGAATCCGGGTTTAGATTTGTTCTGTAATATAATTTGTCATGTGTCGCTACTTACAGTAATGGCGCATGCATGAAACTCACATCATGTCACGTAACTGGCGGCCATCTTTATTTGGCCGCAGTGGATCCAATACAGTATAAGGAAGGTACAGCGATTGAGAAAATAATGTTTACTGAAAGTTCCAAACAGATCCAGATTTGCCCAACGCAGGACGAATTTGAATCTATCAACATTAATCCTAAGAGAAAATGCAAAAAAAATAACAAGAAAATAAAGAAAAATAAAACAACCCTCTCTCTAAAACAACCCTCTAGAAAAACACCTTTGTCAAGCATATCCTCCAATTTATGCCATAAAAAAAGAGAAGAAAAATTAGCACTGCTGCCTTTGAGACACTTAACAAATCAAATGGCATTTGGATTTCAGATCAGCTGGAAGGGAAAGTATTATGGGACATTGAAATGTCAGATCATTCCATCATTTTGCATGCAGATAAATATGACTATAGCTTTATATGAAGAGCGGTTACATTTATTTAATGTGATGCCAAAGGATAAACACATGTCACATTTAATTAACTCTGTGACACGAAGGTGGTGGAGGTAGCGGGTTGTAGCAGACTGCTGTTTCGCAATCCTCATTTGTATCTCATTAGGGGTGGGGGTAGTACTGATGAGGGGTACGTAACATGTCAATAATATCCAGAGCACACGGAAGAATTCTATTCAGAAATTACATTTAACAACAATCAAATTGGTATCTATTTTATTAATTACATAAAATGTTATTTATGATCCCCAAATTTTTTGCATTCTGGCAGACAAAGCTACTTCTGATAATACCTTACTCTGGTGTAATATATAGACATCATTGTGGCATGACTATCATTATGGCCCCTCTCCCATAAGGTATATAAGTAGAGTTGAGCGAACACCTGGATGTTCGGGTTCGAGAAGTTCGGCCGAACATCCCGGAAATGTTCGGGTTCGGGATCCGAACCCGATCCGAACTTCGTCCCGAACCCGAACCCCATTGAAGTCAATGGGGACCCGAACTTTTCGGCACTAAAAAGGCTGTAAAACAGCCCAGGAAAGAGCTAGAGGGCTGCAAAAGGCAGCAACATGTAGGTAAATCCCCTGCAAACAAATGTGGATAGGGAAATGAATTAAAATAAAAATTAAATAAATAAAAATTAACCAAAATCAATTGGAGAGAGGTTCCATAGCAGAGAATCTGGCTTCCCGTCACCCACCACTGGAACAGTCCATTCTCAGATATTTAGGCCCCGGCACCCAGGCAGAGGAGAGAGGTCCCGTAACAGAGAATCTGTCTTCATGTCAGCAGAGAATTAGTCTGCATGTCATAGCAGAGAATGAGGCTTCACGTCAGCCACCACTGCAACAGTCCATTGGCATATATTTAGGCCCAGCACACACACAGGCAGAGGAGAGAGGTCCCGTAACAGAGAATCTGGCTTCATGTCAGCAGAGAGAGAATCAGTCTGCATGTCATAGCAGAGAATGAGGCTTCACGTCAGCCACCACTGCAACAGTCCATTGTCATAAATTTAGGCCCAGCACTAGTGTTGAGCGGCATGTCCCATATTCGAATTCGCGAAATTTTGTGAATATTCAAAAGAATATTCGTAAAATATTCGCGATTATTCAAATTCGTTATTATTTCGCATATGCGATAATTCGAATTATCGCATAATACATATGCTATGCAAAATTCACATGTGCGCTAATGAAATCGCCTTACGAAGATTCGCAACTCAATTCAATCACTAATGTATGAATGCAATGCCCTTTGCCTCTGTTCTGGGACAAGTGTAGATATTCGCATGTGCGCTAATAAAATCGCCTTACGAAGATTCGCACCTCAATCACTTTCTAGGGAATGTGAGACTTTTGGGAATCAATCGAGATACAGTGGGGGGTGATGACAGTAGTTGACAGAGTACAGATCAATGTAATCTGTAAGGTGGAAAGTAAAATAAAAAATACGAATATTCGTAAATCGAATTTTACGAAGTTCTACGTATTCGCGAATATGGTGCTATACTATATGAATGCACAGGCCTTTGCCTCTCTGTTCTGGGGACAAGTGTAGATATTTGCATTTGCGTTAATAAAATCGCCTTACGAAGATTCGCAGCTCAATTCAATCACTAATGTATGAATGCAAAGCCCTTTGCCTCTGTTCTGGGACAAGTGTAGATATTCGCATGTGCGCTAATAAAATCGCCTTACGAAGATTCGCAACTCAATTCACTAATGTATGAATGCAAAGCCCTTTGCCTCTGTTCTGGGACGTGCCGATATTCGCATGTGCGCTAATAAAATCGCCTTACGAAGATTCGCAACTCAATTCACTAATGTATGAATGCAAAGCCCTTTGCCTCTGTTCTGGGACGTGCCGATATTCGCATGTGCGCTAATAAAATCGCCTTACGAAGATTCGCAACTCAATTCACTAATGTATGAATGCAAAGCCCTTTGCCTCTGTTCTGGGACGTGCCGATATTCGCATGTGCGCTAATAACATCGCCTTACGAAGATTCGCGCCTCAATCACTTTCTAGGCAATGTGAGTAAGATCTGAGCTGTTGGACCTTTGGGAAACAATCAATTATATGTGTACTGTAATTTTGTGGGGGGGGGAAAAAACAAAAAACAAATATTCGTTTTTACGAATATATAGCACTATATTCAAAATATTCGCGAAATCGCGAAGTTGCGATATTCGCGAAAAAAATTTGCTTTTCGAATATTCGCGCTCAACACTACCCAGCACCCAGGCAGAGGAGAGAGGTCCCGTAACAGACAATCTGGCTTCATGTCAGCAGAGAATCAGTCTGCATGTCATAGCAGAGAATGAGGCTTCACGTCAGCCACCACTGCAACAGTCCATTGGCATATATTTAGGCCCAGCACCCAGGCAGAGGAGAGAGGTCCCGTAACAGACAATCTGGCTTCATGTCAGCAGAGAATCAGTCTTCATATCATAGCAGAGAATCAGGCTTCACGTCACCCACCACTGTAAGAGTCCATTTTCATAAATTTAGGCCCAGCACACAGGCAGAGGAGAGAGGTCCCGTAACAGAGGATCTGGCTTCATGTCAGCAGAGAATCAGTCTGCATGTTATAGCAGAGAATCAGGCTTCACGTCACCCAACATTGGAACAGTCCATTGGCATATATTTAGGCCCCGGCACCCAGACAGAGGAGAGGTTCATTCAACTTTGGGTAGCCTCGCAATATAATGGTAAAATGAAAATAAAAATAGGATTGAATGAGGAAGTGCCCTGGAGTCCAATAATATATGGTTAAGGGGAGGTAGTTAATGTCTAATCTGGACAAGGGACGGACAGATCCTGTGGGATCCATGCCTGGTTCATTTTTATGAACGTCAGCTTGTCCACATTGGCTGTAGACAGGCGGCTGCGTTTGAGGCCTAGTATTTAGGCGCTGGGTGACCGGTATGGATTTAGTGACAGAATTAGACTTGGAAATGCACAGTAGCGTGTGTGTGAAGTTATTCTGAATGACCCTATGTGCACCTTCAATATTATATACCCTTTTAGGGATAGATTTCAAATAGCTCTGATATAGCAGAAACCACTAAATTATGAAATTGCTAAATTGGGAATTGTATTTCAACCCAGAACAAGAAATGTGCTTGAACGGACACTAAATAACTCGCCCAGCTACAGCACTAACGACAGATTTAGCTGGATATGAATTTGAGGCCTAGTATTTAGGCGCTGGGTGACAGGTATGGGTTTAGTGACAGAATTAGACTTGGAAATGCACAGTAGCGGGTGTGTGAAGTTATTCTGAATGACCCTATGTGCACCTTGAATATTATATACCCTTTTAGGGATAGATTTCAAATAGCTCTGATACAGCAGAAACCACTAAATTTTTAAATTGCTAAATTGGGAATTGTATTTCAACCCAGAACAAAAAATGTGCTTTGACGGACACTAAATAACTTTCCCAGCCACAACAGGACAGCGTTAACGAGAGATTTAGCAGGATATAAATTTGAGGCCTAGTATTTAGGCGCTGGGTGACAGGTATGGGTTTAGTGACAGAATTAGACTTGGAAATACACAGTAGCGGGTGTGTGTGAAGTTATTCTGAATGACCCAATGTGCACCTTGAATATTATATACCCTTTTAGGGATAGATTTCAAATAGCTCTGATATAGCAGAAACCACTAAATTATGAAATTGCTAAATTGGGAATTGTACTTCAACCCAGAACAAAAAATGTGCTTTGACGGACACTAAATATCTTGCCCAGCAACAACAGTACAGCGGTGGGTAACGAGAGATTTAGAGGGATTTAAATTTGAGGCCTAGTATTTAGGCGCTGGGTCACCGGTATGGATTTAGTGACAGAATTAGACTTGGAAATGCACAGAAGCGTGTGTGTGAAGTTATTCTGAATGACCCAATGTGCACCTTGAATATTATATACCCTTTTAGGGATAGATTTCAAATAGCTCTGATATAGCAGAAACCACTAAATTATGAAATTGCTAAATTGGGAATTGTACTTCAACCCAGAACAAAAAATGTGCTTTGACGGACACTAAATATCTTGCCCAGCAACAACAGTACAGCGGTGGGTAACGAGAGATTTAGAGGGATTTAAATTTGAGGCCTAGTATTTAGGCGCTGGGTGACCGGTATGGATTTAGTGACAGAATTAGACTTGGAAATGCACAGAAGCGTGTGTGTGAAGTTATTCTGAATGACCCTATGTGCACCTTCAATATTATATACCCTTTTAGGGATAGATTTCAAATAGCTCTGATATAGCAGAAACCACTAAATTATGAAATTGCTAAATTGGGAATTGTACTTCAACCCAGAACAAAAAATGTGCTTTGACGGACACTAAATATCTTGCCCAGCAACAACAGTACAGCGGTGGGTAACGAGAGATTTAGAGGGATTTAAATTTGAGGCCTAGTATTTAGGCGCTGGGTCACCGGTATGGATTTAGTGACAGAATTAGACTTGGAAATGCACAGAAGCGTGTGTGTGAAGTTATTCTGAATGACCCAATGTGCACCTTCAATATTATATACCCTTTTAGGGATAGATTTCAAATAGCTCTGATATAGCAGAAACCACTAAATTATGAAATTGCTAAATTGGGAATTGTACTTCAACCCAGAACAAAAAATGTGCTTTGACGGACACTAAATATCTTGCCCAGCAACAACAGTACAGCGGTGGGTAACGAGAGATTTAGAGGGATTTAAATTTGAGGCCTAGTATTTAGGCGCTGGGTGACCGGTATGGATTTAGTGACAGAATTAGACTTGGAAATGCACAGAAGCGTGTGTGTGAAGTTATTCTGAATGACCCTATGTGCACCTTCAATATTATATACCCTTTTAGGGATAGATTTCAAATAGCTCTGATATAGCAGAAACCACTAAATTATGAAATTGCTAAATTGGGAATTGTACTTCAACCCAGAACAAAAAATGTGCTTTGACGGACACTAAATATCTTGCCCAGCAACAACAGTACAGCGGTGGGTAACGAGAGATTTAGAGGGATTTAAATTTGAGGCCTAGTATTTAGGCGCTGGGTCACCGGTATGGATTTAGTGACAGAATTAGACTTGGAAATGCACAGAAGCGTGTGTGTGAAGTTATTCTGAATGACCCAATGTGCACCTTGAATATTATATACCCTTTTAGGGATAGATTTCAAATAGCTCTGATATAGCAGAAACCACTAAATTATGAAATTGCTAAATTGGGAATTGTACTTCAACCCAGAACAAAAAATGTGCTTTGACGGACACTAAATATCTTGCCCAGCAACAACAGTACAGCGGTGGGTAACGAGAGATTTAGAGGGATTTAAATTTGAGGCCTAGTATTTAGGCGCTGGGTGACCGGTATGGATTTAGTGACAGAATTAGACTTGGAAATGCACAGAAGCGTGTGTGTGAAGTTATTCTGAATGACCCTATGTGCACCTTCAATATTATATACCCTTTTAGGGATAGATTTCAAATAGCTCTGATATAGCAGAAACCACTAAATTATGAAATTGCTAAATTGGGAATTGTACTTCAACCCAGAACAAAAAATGTGCTTTGACGGACACTAAATATCTTGCCCAGCAACAACAGTACAGCGGTGGGTAACGAGAGATTTAGAGGGATTTAAATTTGAGGCCTAGTATTTAGGCGCTGGGTGACAGGTATGGGTTTAGTGACAGAATTAGACTTGGAAATACACAGTAGCGGGTGTGTGTGAAGTTATTCTGAATGACCCAATGTGCACCTTGAATATTATATACCCTTTTTGGGATAGATTTCAAATAGCTCTGATATAGCAGGAACCACTAAATTATGAAATTGCTAAATTGGGAATTGTATTTCAACCCAGAACAAGAAATGTGCTTGAACGGACACTAAATAACTCGCCCAGCTACAGCACTAGGGACAGATTTAGCTGGATATAAATTTGAGGCCTAGTATTTAGGCGCTGGGTGACCGGTATGGATTTAGTGACAGAATTAGACTGGGATATGGCCAAAAAATGAACAGACTATTGCTGGTTAAATGCACTTGGTGTGACAGCTTCACCCTGATGTAGGCTTTAGCCAAAAAACAACCACACCATTGAGGGTTAAATGCACTTGGTGACAGGCGCAGCTTGCCCCTGATTTTGTATATGGCCAAAAAATGAACAGACTATTGCTGGTTAAATGCACTTGGTGTGACAGCTTCACCCTGATGTAGGCTTTAGCCAAAAAACAACCACACCATTGAGGGTTAAATGCACTTGGTGACAGGCGCAGCTTGCCCCTGATTTTGTATATGGCCAAAAAATGAACAGACTATTGCTGGTTAAATGCACTTGGTGTGACAGCTTCACCCTGATGTAGGCTTTAGCCAAAAAACAACCACACCATTGAGGGTTAAATGCACTTGGTGACAGGCGCAGCTTGCCCCTGATTTAGTATATGGCCAAAAAATGAACAGACTATTGCTGGTTAAATGCACTTGGTGTGACAGCTTCACCCTGATGTAGGCTTTAGCCAAAAAACAACCACACCATTGAGGGTTAAATGCACTTGGTCGCAGCTTGTGCTGGCGCACCACAAGACACAAAATGGCCGCCGATCACCCCAGAAAAATGAGACTGACAAACGGTCTGTGCAGCCTAAAAACAGTGAGCAATTGAGGATCAGCAGCTCAATGGTCCACAGCTGCAGATCGATCAGTTAATCAAGTCCTTTGGAGGAGTTAATCTGCCTAATCTCGCCCTACTGTCGCAGCCGCAACCTCTCCCTACGCTAATCAGAGCAGAGTGACGGGCGGCGCTATGTGACTCCAGCTTAAATAGAGGCTGGGTCACATGGTGCTCTGGCCAATCACAGCCATGCCAATAGTAGGCATGGCTGTGATGGCCTCTTGGGGCAAGTAGTATGACGCTTGTTGATTGGCTGCTTTGCAGCCTTTCAAAAAGCGCCAAGAAAGCGTCACAAAAGCGCGAAGAAAGCGACGAACACCGAACCCGAACCCGGACTTTTACGAAAATGTCCGGGTTCGGGTCCGTGTCACGGACACCCCAAAATTCGGTACGAACCCGAACTATACAGTTCGAGTTCGCTCATCCCTATATATAAGTCATTGCTGAGGGGACTTGTATTATTAAAAATATATTCTACAGTTTCCAAACCAACACCTGGATCTGAATACTTTTGTAATTGCATGTCATTAAAAATGTTGTATAGTCTTTGAGTTATTCAATAAAATCTATCTGTATAGCGCCACCTGCTGCCTGTTCTTTTTATAGTTTCTCTGTCCTGCTCTTTAAGAAGCACATGCTCAGTTCTATCGTTCAACTGCCACCAGCTGCAGCATACAGGCCACACCCTCTGAGAAAGGACATGCCCCTAAGCCTGAAATAAATCTAGCAGAACAATCATAGTAATGAATGGGGAGATCTCTGGATCCATGTGAGGTACAGGGCTGGTTCTAGCTTTGTTACAAAGAGGTCGTCATGTACTAGATTATGTATGATTTTCTTTTTTTACATTAATCACTGGATAACTCCTTTAAGTTCACTGTGCAATTTACCTTTGTTAAGATCTATTTAGAATTTTGGCCTGTCCATCATATCCCAATGGGTCTACGCACCCCCACTTCTTCCTACGTAATTACCTGATGAATCTCTGTTCATCTTGAAATGAAGCAGGTGGACAGATGACCTCCTGCGCCATTCACATTGACTGTGATTACATCTTTTACAGTAGTCGTGGGCTACTGTTTCCCCCTATATTGCCACTCGTGGGAAATTGTAGCCTAAAACTTTAAGAAAAAAGAATAGCATGACTGAAAATAACAATTCAACCCTGACATCCTATCGCTGGATAGTTGCTTTAAAGGAGTACTAGAGGATTTTGATATTGATGGCCTATCGCCCAATCCTTATTCACTTTAATGGGACCAGTGCTTCAATTACCAGATCTGTCCACTATACAATAGACAGAACTGTGTAGTCCAGCTGATTGGAGGGGTGGTGGTGTTGGACCCCTGCCGATCTGATACCAACGGATGTACAGAGAGCAACACATCAGTCTGAGTTCAATGTGGAAAAAGAGACATCTATCATATGGTCCGTATTGGTCAGTGGTACAATTCTCCAACATATAATGGTTAGTTGCAATGTCAGGTCTTTGGTAATCAGCGGTGCAGTGCCTTGATCCTTGATGATTAGATGTATGTTCAGTACCATTACCCATGGTTTTTCAATGATGTATTTCTATAGGTGCAAGAAACATCATGTAAGGCATCACATACTATTTGATTATCACTCTGTGAAATTGGATACCTTCCATGTTTTTTGTCAGTTCCATGGCCATGGTCATCTGCAAATATGAACAGGAATAGGACCTGCATAGGACCTGAGGGATTATCCTACGAATTTAATAAAATAGAAAAGTATCTGGAGAAATGCACACCATTGTTTTAACGATATCAATGCAAAAAACGCTGCTCTCCAGTCTAATTTTCACCTTTTTCTCTTTTTACTCACTTTATCTGGAGAACTTCTGTCTTTCCGTTTTGTAGGTGACAGCAGCTTGTCACATAGGACAATTAAGCATCTCCCAGCGGTACATTGCAATCAGCTTTTGCTAACTCCCACCCTCCCCCATCTAGAGACAAAGATATAGCTATACTACTGACTATACCTGAATAAAAAAAAAAATCATATCATATTCAATTCAGATTTAGAGACCAATGTGTAACACTTGAATTAAAAGAGAAATGCAAACCAGTTTTCTTTGTGAAAGGAAAAGAAAGCTGAATATGTAAAACTGCTCTGGGTTTCTGGGAAAAATATTAGCAAATTAGCATAGCATACTTCTGGCATCAGAGAGGCTTAGCTTTCTTTTCCTTTTAGAAGAAAAGCTCATTTGAATGTCTTTGGAACCCAGGGATATGCAAATTAGCTTTCCTCCCAAAAGGAAAAGAAAGCGAAGCATCTCTGATATCAACAGAAGTAGGATATGCTAATTTGCATATATTTTTTCACAGAAACCCAGACCAGTGTTGCCTAGACTACAATACTAGGTGGTCTCCATAATGAGATAGAGTACCCCCTCCCCCAGACAAAGGACTCTCAGCTAGCCAAGCTAGATTTCTCTGCTCTGATACAGGGTAATTACCAGTGGACACTAATCTTCTAGATCCTCCAATCCACCAGCAGGTCAGTCCAACCCTAGTTAATAATGTGTTATGTAGGGGGCCCATTACCCTTTTTAAATGTTATTTTATAAAACATCCCTTTATGTGCTATAATAATCATACAACCATTTACAAATGTTATTACCGTACATAATGATACAATATTTTCTACCAATTCTCTTGGCTTCATGAAACCTGTCAGAAGAGTAGATCTTTTTTTTTTTTTTACTTTTTTACTTTTATAAAAGCTACAAAGCAACAGTAGGAAGCAAAATAACAAGCAGGCAGTGCATGCACAGAGTTCTTTACACCATCGTTCTAGGTTTAACCCTAGAAAAAGATTACTCTCCTATTATTTTAATGAAATGTTCACACTATCAAGATGATCTGTATCTGTACTTATCTGGAAGCAATGTTATAGGGAAAATGACCTGTTGTTATCTAGATGATGTTTTAATGTTTAATATATTTATAAAGAATTTTTATATTTTTAATTTTCCATGTCACTATCTACAGGGAGTGCAGAATTATTAGGCAAGTTGTATTTTTGAGGATTAATTTTATTATTGAACAACAACCATGTTCTCAATGAACCCAAAAAACTCATTAATATCAAAGCTGAATATTTTTGGAAGTAGTTTTTAGTTTGTTTTTAGTTTTAGCTATTTTAGGGGGATATCTGTGTGTGCAGGTGACTATTACTGTGCATAATTATTAGGCAACTTAACAAAAAACAAATATATACCCATTTCAATTATTTCTTTTTACCAGTGAAACCAATATAACATCTCAACATTCACAAATATACATTTCTGACATTCAAAAATAAAACAAAAACAAATCAGTGACCAATATAGCCACCTTTCTTTGCAAGGACACTCAAAAGCCTGCCATCCATGGATTCTGTCAGTGTTTTGATCTGTTCACCATCAACATTGCGTGCAGCAGCAACCACAGCCTCCCAGACACTGTTCAGAGAGGTGTACTGTTTTCCCTCCTTGTAAATCTCACATTTGATGATGGACCACAGGTTCTCAATGGGGTTCAGATCAGGTGAACAAGGTGGCCATGTCATTAGATTTTTTTCTTTTATACCCTTTCTTGCCAGCCACGCTGTGGAGTACTTGGACGCGTGTGATGGAGCATTGTCCTGCATGAAAATCATGTTTTTCTTGAAGGATGCAGACTTCTTCCTGTACCACTGCTTGAAGGTGTCTTCCATAAACTGGCAGTAGGACTGGGAGTTGAGCTTGACTCCATCCTCAACCCGAAAAGGCCCCACAAGCTCATCTTTGATGATACCAGCCCAAACCAGTACTCCACCTCCACCTTGCTGGCGTCTGAGTCGGACTGGAGCTCTCTGCCCTTTACCAATCCAGCCACGGGCCCATCCATCTGGCCCATCAAGACTTACTCTCATTTCATCAGTCCATAAAACCTTAGAAAAATCAGTCTTGAGATATTTCTTGGCCCAGTCTTGACGTTTCAGCTTGTGTGTCTTGTTCAGTGGTGGTCGTCTTTCAGCCTTTCTTACCTTGGCCATGTCTCTGAGTATTGCACACCTTGTGCTTTTGGGCACTCCAGTGATGTTGCAGCTCTGAAATATGGCCAAACTGGTGGCAAGTGCCATCTTGGCAGCTGCACGCTTGACTTTTCTCAGTTCATGGGCAGTTATTTTGCGCCTTGGTTTTTCCACACGCTTCTTGCGACCCTGTTGACTATTTTGAATGAAACGCTTGATTGTTCGATGATCACGCTTCAGAAGCTTTGCAATTTTAAGAGTGCTGCATCTTTCTGCAAGATATCTCACTATTTTTGACTTTTCTGAGCCTGTCAAGTCCTTCTTTTGACCCATTTTGCCAAAGGAAAGGAAGTTGCCTAATAATTATGCACACCTGATATAGGGTGTTGATGTCATTAGACCACACCCCTTCTCATTACAGAGATGCACATCACCTAATTTGCTTAATTGGTAGTAGGCTTTCGAGCCTATACAGCTTGGAGTAAGACAACATGCATAAAGAGGATGATGTGGTCAAAATACTCATTTGCCTAATAATTCTGCACTCCCTGTATATTTAAACAAAAAATATAAAAAACCTGAGGTTTTCACACTTGTCACTAAGCCTAATAATAGGCACCACCTTTATGGTCTGTACAGATCACTTTGCTGAAGTTATCTGCTTATCTCTCATTCTAATCCTGCCTGTAGTTGCAACACCTATGTGTATAGATAAGACAGGATTGACCATTTAAGATAGGTGATCATCAAGATTTATCTATTTTTTTCTTGTACAATGACTTCTGCATAGGTCACAGAGCAGGCCTAGAAATCTCTCCCATTTAAGCAAATAGGGTTAGCTCCAGACCATTGTGTCTATGACACAGGTGACAGTGCCTGTGACATAACTATTGTAGGGAATTGCTCTGGTAGGCAGGGTAAGCGGACGCAATACAGAGGCAAGACCACAGTTGAAAAAACAAAAGTCCAGTGTTTATTCACACAGAAAAGGCAGAAAAGAAAAACAACGCTTTACAGGGTCCTGGTGTTAGTTCACACAGCAAGAGTCCCCAGAACAACACAAATCATCTAACAGACTACAGCAGGCTTTAGGGCGCCTGACTCCCAGCAGGCGGCTCTCATGCAGCTCTCAGCCTTGCAGTATGGTGGATTTCCTCAGCTCCCAAAAACACAGAGCTTCCACATCTCCACTATCACTTGGAGGATCATACCACACTCAGCTGAGCTGCTGGCTGGGTTTTTAAACCCCAGCCAAAACCTGGCCTGGACGTGGGGAACAGCCACCCACCTGCTCTTTGGCTGCTCCCAATAAGAACTGGCCCGGATTGGCTTTACAGCCAAAGTAAGTAAAACAGTGTCAGCGAGCACTAGCTGCCGCTGACACACAAAATTACCGGTTCTTATCTCACCGAGGCCAGGAACCTCGGTGACACTTATCTTCAGTCAATGACTGACCCTTGCGCCTTCCTACATACCTTCCACCTTTGTTCAACCCTGGGGGGGTGAACACATGCCAGACAGTGAACTCGGGACAGGGAATCCGCGTTTCCCTGTAATCGGCCTGCCCTGTGTTCTACTGTTAACTCAACATTTTGAAGAAACAAGAACCACCTGGTGACCTGAGCATTCCTCTCTTTGGCCTGGCTCATCCACTTGAGAGGGGAGTGGTCAGTCACCAGATGGAACTTCCTCCCCAACAGATAATAGCGGAGAGACTTGAGTGCCCACTTGATGGCCAGGCACTCTCTCTCCACTATACTGTAACGGGTCTCCGCTGGAGTGAGCTTACGGCTGAGAAAGACAATGGGATGCTCCTCCCCGTTGACTTCCTGAGACAGTACTGAACCGAGACCTACTTCGGAGGCATCGGTCTGTACCACAAATTTCCTCTTAAAGTCGGGTGTCACCAAAACCGGGGATCCACACAGGGCCGACTTCAAAGCGGGGAAAGCCTCTTCCGCCTGGTCATTCCAGCGGACTATCACGGACTTCCATCCCTTTAAGAGCCCCGTCAACTGAGCCGCTAAAGTGGAAAAATGGGGCACGAACCTCATATAATAGCCCACCATTCCCAGAAACTACTTTACTTGTCTAGAGGTGGCAGGTCGGGGCCAATTCTGTATCGCCTCTATTTTGTTTACTTGGGGTTTGATGACTCCGCGCCCAATGACATACTCAAGGTATTTAGTCTCCTCTAACCCTATCGCACATTTCTTTGGGCTAGCTGTTAGTCCCGCCTTTCGAAGGGAGTCCACTATGGCCTGTACTTTGGGTAGGTGACTTTCCCAGTCGGTACTGTGAATGATAATATCGTCCAGGTAAGCCAAGGTGTACCGCCAATGTGGACGAAGTACAATATCCATTAGACGTTGAAAAGTGGCGGGGGCGCCATGCAGGCCAAAGGGTAACACCTTATATTGGTACAGCCCCTCTCGTGTGATGAAAGCAGTTTTCTCTTTGGCAGCCTCCATCAAGGGTACCTGCCAGTTCCCTTTGGTGAGGTCCAAAACAGAAAAATACCTGGCCTGGCCTAACTTCTCAATTAGTTCATCTACCCGAGGCATGGGATATGCTTAGAATTTAGATATTTCGTTCAACTTCCTAAAATCGTTACAAAATCGTAAAGTCCCATCTGCCTTAGGAATTAAGACGATAGGACTGGCCCACTCACTTTTAGATTCCTCAATGACGTCTAGCCGCAGCATGAGCTGCACTTCCTCCGAGATGGCTTTTTGCCGAGCCTCGGGCACCCGGTATGGATTTAACCGGACTTTTGCCTGAGGCTCAGTGACAATGTCATGTTGGATTGCGGAAAGGCATCCAGGGAGGTCCGAGAACACATCCGAGTTCCGACTAACGAACTCCCTGGTCTCCTGAGCGTACCACCAATGTGGACGAAGTAATATCCATTAGACGTTGTGGCGTAAAAGTGGCGGGGGCACCATGCAGGCCAAAGGGTAACACCTTATATTGGTACAGCCCCTCTGGTGTGATGAAAGCAGTTTTCTCTTTGGCAGCCTCCATCAAGGGTACCTGCCAGTACCCTTTTGTGGTTCAACATATCCTGATGAACCACAAAACGGGGGAACACCGACTCTGCCCCTGGTTGTTGTGGTTCGCCATCTATTATTAGTACATTTTCCCAGGCTCGGGATAAGGTTGGATCTCGGTGTTGTGCAGTGCTAAAATTATCCCCTAAGACATTGAGGTCTGCCAGCTCAGGCCCCGGCGTCAAGACGGGCAAGTCCTCCATGTCTCCCACCATTACACTTAGCGGGGTTGTTTTCCCCTCATCCACTGAAGTGGCGGTCACCCCTACCGCTGGCCCTTTGGACTCAGGTTCGCAGGGTTCTGGTCTCCCCCTTGAGCCGGGCCATTCTGCTAGGGTTACCCCTGTCTTATGAGTATCAGTCGCTTTCGTAACCGGCCACAGTGCCGGGAAGCCCGGGAAGTCTCTCCCTATTATAAGATCATAGTGTAGGTTAGCTGCGTCAGCCACCTCGTGGGTCCACCTGCCAGAAACCGTGGACAGAGACACCAAAGCAGTAGGGTAGTTTTTTAAGTCCCCATGTATACACATGACTCTGACCTTACGGCCGGTGTACTCAGTGGAACGTACCTGGGAAGCCTTTACTAGGGTCACCAGACTCCCTGAGTCCAACAGAGCCTGCGCTGGAGTGTCTCCCACCTCCATCTGGCACAGGTGGTTCAGAGACTCTGGAGCACCCACGGCACACAGTTTCCTGGCATACAAGGATTGACGGAAGCCATAGTTTGTGTCCATGGGTTCCCCCTGCTGTGGACAGTCCGCTCGAACATGGCCAGGCTCCCGACACCGCTAGCAGACTATTGGATCGGGGTCCACAGGGCAGGTTTGGTGGGATACAGGATTTGAGTGCCACCCTCTCAAAAGAACCCCCCTGTAAGTTCCGGGTAGCCTCATAGAACTCCACCAGTTCGACCATCTCCTGCGCATTACCTGGAGAGACCTGGCAAATCCATTGCTGGAGAGGGGGTGGCAGAGACCTCCAGAACCTGTCTGCTAACAACCGGCCCAGCATAGCAGTGGGGCTCAGCACATCAGGTTGTAGCCACTTTTGCAACAGGTTGAGCAGGTTATAATACTGGGGTCTCAAGGGCTCAGCCGGGTTGTAACTCCCACGGATGCATCCGCTGGGCCCAGAACAGCACATTCACCCCCAGTCTTGCCAAAATCTCCCCCTTTTCCTTTGGGTAGTCAGCTGCTTGATCGTCAGGCAAATCGACATACACCTGCTGAGACTCTGATGCCAGGAAAGGAGCAACAACCTCAGCCCACTGGTCCGGGGGCAGCCTTTCCCTGGTGGCCACTTTCTCATATATCGCCAGGTATGTTTCGATGTCATCTGTGGGTGTCATCTTAGGGATCGTTGCACGGACTGCTTTCCGGGCATCGTGGACGCTTGGGGTTGCTCCTGCTGTTTGCAAAGCCATCACGTGTTGTAGCAGTAACTGGTTGGTCTCTTGCTGTTGCTTATTAGCCTCGCGTTGCAGCAGGTTGGTCTCTCGCTGCTGCAGATTAGCCTTCATGAGGGCCTTCAAAACAGCCTACATTTTGTCTTGTGACACAGGTTTAAATCTAGCAGGTTTGATAAACGACATACACCCGTGTGCAAACCAAAAATATTTTGGCGATCTTGCCAGCCTCACTGCGCTTGCCCGCTCCAAGCCACCAATTGTAGGGATTTGCTCTGGTAGGCAGGGTAAGCGGACGCAATACAGAGGCAAGACCACGGTTGAAAAAACAAAAGTCCAGTGTTTATTCACATTGAAAAGGCAGAAAAGAAAAACAACGCTTTACAGGGTCCTGGTGTTAGGATGGCCGTAAGGCGGGCGCCAGAAACAGCTGATTATGAGGAGAAATTCAATGTGAGAACCTGAGCATTAAGCCAGGTACCCCCTGCTCTGAAGAGGGGAGGGTGTTTGGTTAATAGGAAAATGTCAGAAATTGATAGAAACACCACCGAAATAGTTCTGGAACAGCATGGGGAGGATGTCTGGATGCATCTTGTACTCGCAGGTCGCTGCTGGGAACAATGTTGTCTGAATAGTACGCCACTGTCACAGACTGACAATAATACACACAAAACCGAAGGGAGAAAAAAGATTTTAGAGGAAAAATTGATAGAAAAAATTATTTCCTGTATATTTACTTGTATATAAAGTGCAAGTGCTGCCAAAAATTACAAGGAAGAGGCACTCCGATACAAGCTGTATATCACATAAAGGGGGGCCTCATTCACATTGTGGTACAATTGTTCATGTAGTGGGACTTCTACACTCATAAAGCCTCTGCACTAAGTGAAAGGGCTGCCAAAAATTACAAGGAACCGACACTCCAATACACCCTTTGTTACACATAAAGGAGGCCATCATACATAGCCTTGAAAAATGATGATTGATGGCCTGCTGGTGACCCTCAAAAACATTTGGAGCAAGGGGCTGCTGATCTGACCATCTAAAACATTATAGATTTTAGGTGTGGGCCTGGTGGTGAGCTGACCCTCTAAAACATTATATGCAAGGGCCTTCAGATGAGCTGACCCTGTAAAACATTATATGCGAGGGCATGCAGGTGAGATGACCCTGTAAAAGATTTGAGGTGTGGGCCTGCTGGTGAGCTGACCCTGTAAAAGATTGTAGGTGAAGGCCTGGTGGTGAGCTGACTCTCTAAAACATTATATGCAAGGGCCTTCAGATGAGCTGACCCTGTAAAACATTATATGCGAGGGCCTGCTGGTGAGCTGACCCTGTAAAAGATTTGAGGTGTGGGCCTGCTGGTGAGCTGACCCTGTAAAAGATTGTAGGTGAAGGCCTGCTGGTGAGCTGACCCTCTAAAAAATTGTATGCGAGGGCCTGCTGGTGAGCTGACCCTGTAAAAGATTGTAGGTGAAGGCCTGCTGGTGAGCTGACCCTCTAAAAGATTATATGCAAGGGCCTGAAGGTAAGCTGACCCTGTAAAAGATTGTAGGTGAGGGCCTGCTGGTGAGCTGACCCTCTAAAATATTATATGCGAGGGCCTTCAGGTGAGCTGACCCTGTAAAACATTATATGCGAGGGCATGCAGGTGAGCTGACCCTCTAATAAATGTTATGCGAGGGCCTTCAGGGTAGCTGACCCTGTAAAAAAGATTTGAGGTGTGGACCTGCTGGTGAGCTGACCCTGTAAAAGATGTGAGGTGCGGGCCTGCTGGTGAGCTGACCCTGTAAAAGATTTTATGTGCGGGCCTGCTGGTGAGCTGACCCAGTAAAAGATTGTAGGTGAATGCCTACTGGTGATCTGACCCTCTAAAAAATTGTATGCGAGGGCCTGCAGCTGAGCTGACCCTGCAAAAGATTGTAGGTGAGGGCCTGCAGCTGAGCTGAAGCTCTAAAAAATTATACGCGAGGGCCTGCATGTGAGCTGACACTGTAAAACATTATATGCGAAGGACATATATGCGAGGGCATTATATGTGACAAATAAGCATGTTGATATGATGGAAAAGGAGGAGGAGGATGAAAAATGGAAGATTCAACCATATACCCTTGTTTGTGGTGGAAGGGGTGCATGGGAATACAGTGTATTCAGTACATTATAAAAAACACATTTAGGCTGAGTTCACACGGGCAAGATTTCCGTGCGGGTGCAATGCGGTAGGTGAACGTATTGCACCCGCACTGAATCTGGTACCATTCATTTCAATGGGGCTGTGTACATGAGCGTTTTTTTCCACGCATCACTTCTGCAATGCTTTAAAATCGCAGCATGTTCTATATTCTGCATTTGTAACGCAGGACAGGCCCCATAGAAATGAATGGGGCTGCGTGAAAAACGCATTGCATCCGCAAGCAAGTGCGGGTGCGATGCGTTTTTCACTGATGGTTGCTAAGAGATGTTGTTTGTAATGCCTTAGGCTGGGTTCACACGGGCGTGACGGATTGACTCAGGATGCGTTTAGGGTGCGTTCAGTGAAACTCACACTTTTTTGCAAGCAAGTTCAGTCAGTTTTGTCTGAAATTGCGTTTAGTTGTTCAGTTTTTTCCACGCGGGTGCAATGCATTTTGATGCGTTTTTCACGCGCATGATAAAAAACTGAAGGTTTAAAAACAACATCTCTTAGCAACCATCAGTGAAAAACGCATCGCACCCGCACTTGCTTGCGGATGCAATGCGTTATTAACGCATCCCCATTCATTTCTATGGGGCCTGTCCTGCGTTACAAACGCAGAATATAGAAGATGCTGCGATTTTAAAGCATTGCAGAAGTGATGCACGAAAAAAACCGCTCATGTACACAGCCCCATTGAAATGAATGGTGCCGGATTCAGTGCGGGCGCAATACGTTCACCTACCGCATTGCACCCGCACGGAAATCTCGCCCGTGTGAACGCAGCCTTATTCACACGTCAGTGTTTTGTTCAGTGATCACCATCAGTGATTGTGAGCCAAAACCAGGATATTAGCCTCCACTGACATAAGGTATAAGGGAAAGATCTGCACCTGTTCTGTGTTTAGAGCCGAACCTGGTTTTGGCTCAAAATCATTGATGTAAATCACTGACCAAAACACTGACGTGTGAATGAGGCTAAAACCTTCAGTTTTTTATCACGCGCGTGAAAAACGCATCAAAACGCATTGCACCCGCGCGGAAAAAACTGAACAACTAAACGCAATTGCAGACAAAACTGACTGAACTTGCTTGCAAAATAGTGTGAGTTTCACTGAACGCACCCTGAACGCATCCTGAGCCAATCCGTCACGCCCTTGTGAACCCAGCCTTAAAGTGCCTTTATGTTCAGCCGCTTTCCTCTGGTGAAGTTGAGAAGTCATGGTCAATCCAGGCCCTGTTCATTTTTATAAGAGTCAACCTGTCAGCATTTTCAGTTGACAGGTGGATACGCTGATCTGTTATAATGCCACCAGCAGCACTAAATACCCGCTCAGATAAAACACTGGCGGTAGGGCAGGCCAGCTCCTCTAAGGTGTAGAGCGCCTGTTCGTGCCTTGTGTCCAACTTGGACACCCAGTAGTTGTAAGGCACTGAGGGATCATTGAGGACTTGGTCTGCTATGTACTCCTTCACCATCTTCCAAAAATTTTCCCTCCTTGTGACCCTAGAAAAACTAACACCAGAAATAATGGAACCCTTAAAAAATATATACTTTATTTGATGTCTATAAAAAGACCCTGATTGGTCAACCCTTATTCAGATTAACATTGGGTCCAGGAGCAGGTATATGTGAGGATATAACTAGAGTTGAGCGAACACCTGGATGTTCGGGTTCGAGAAGTTCGGCCGAACTTCCCGGAAATGTTCGGGTTCGGGATCCGAACCCGATCCGAACTTCGTCCCGAACCCAAACCCCATTGAAGTCGAACCCAAACCCCATTTAGTGCCGAACTTTTCGGCACTAAAACGGCTGTAATACAGCCCAGGAAAGGGCTAGAGGGCTGCAAAAGGCAGCAACATGTAGGTAAATCCCCTGCAAACAAATGTGGATAGGGAAATGAATTAAAATAAAAATTTAATAAATAAAAATTAACCAAAATCAATTGGAGAGAGGTCCCATAGCAGAGAATCTGGCTTCCCGTCACCCACCACTGGAACAGTCCATTCTCAGATATTTAGGCCCCGGAACCCAGGCAGAGGAGAGAGGTCCCGTAACAGAGAATCTGGCTTCATGTCAGCAGAGAATTAGTCTGCATGTCATAGCAGAGAATGAGGCTTCACGTCAGCCACCACTGCAACAGTCCATTGGCATATATTTAGGCCCAGCACACAGGCAGAGGAGAGAGGTCCCGTAACAGACAATCTGGCTTCATGTCAGTAGAGAATCAGTCTGCATGTCATAGCAGAGAATCAGGCTTCACGTCACCCAACATTGGAACAGTCCATTGGCATATATTTAGGCCCTGGCACCCAGACAGAGGAGAGGTTCATTCAACTTTGGGTAGCCTCGCAATATAATGGTAAAATGAAAATAAAAATAGGATTGAATGAGGAAGTGCCCTGGAGTCCAATAATATATGGTTAAGGGGAGGTAGTTAATGTCTAATCTGGACAAGGGATGGACAGATCCTGTGGGATTCATGCCTGGTTCATTTTTATGAACGTCAGCTTGTCCACATTGGCTGTAGACAGGCGGCTGCGTTTGTCTGTAATGACGCCCCCTGCCGTGCTGAATACACGTTCAGACAAAACGCTGGCCGCCGGGCAGGCCAGCACCTCCAAGGCATAAAAGGCTAGCTCTGGCCACGTGGACAATTTAGAGACCCAGAAGTTGAATGGGGCCGAACCATCAGTCAGTACGTGGAGGGGTGTGCACATGTACTGTTCCACCATGTTAGTGAAATGTTGCCTCCTGCTAACACGTTGCGTATCAGGTGGTGGTGCAGTTAGCTGTGGCGTGTTGACAAAAGTTTTCCACATCTCTGCCATGCTAACCCTGCCCTCAAAGGAGCTGGCATTGACACAGCTGCCTTGGCGACCTCTTGCTCCTCCTCTGCCTTGGCCTTGGGCTTCCACTTGTTCCCCTGTGACATTTGGGAATGCTCTCAGTAGCGCGTCTACCAACGTGCGCTTGTACTCGCGCATCTTCCTATCACGCTCCAGTGCAGGAAGTAAGGTGGGCACATTGTCTTTGTAGCGTGGATCCAGCAGGGTGGCAACCCAGTAGTCCGCACAGGTTAAAATGTGGGCAACTCTGCTGTCGTTGCGCAGGCACTGCAGCATGTAGTCGTTAATGTGTGCCAGGCTGCCCAGGGGTAAGGACAAGCTGTCCTCTGTGGGAGGCGTATCGTCATCGCCCTGCCTTTCCCCCCAGCCACGCACCAGTGATGGACCCGAGCTGCGTTGGGTGCCACCCCGCTGTGACCATGCTTCATCCTCATCCTCCTCCACCTCCTCCTCATCCTCGTCCTCCTCGTCCTCCAGTAGTGGGCCCTGTCTGGCCACATTTGTACCTGGCCTCTGCTGTTGCCAAAAACCTCCCTCTGAGTCACTTCGAAGAGACTGGCCTGAAAGTGCTAAAAATGACCCCTCTTCCTCCTCCTCCTCCTCCTCCTCCTCCTCCTGGGCCACCTCCTCTTGCATCATCGCCCTAAGTGTTTTCTCAAGGAGACATAGAAGTGGTATTGTAACGCTGATAACGGCGTCATCGCCACTGGCCATGTTGGTGGAGTACTCGAAACAGCGCAACAGGGCACACAGGTCTCGCATGGAGGCCCAGTCATTGGTGGTGAAGTGGTGCTGTTCTGTAGTGCGACTGACCCGTGCGTGCTGCAGCTGAAACTCCACTATGGCCTGCTGCTGCTCGCACAGTCTGTCCAGCATGTGCAAGGTGGAGTTCCACCTGGTGGGCACATCGCATATGAGGCGGTGAGCGGGAAGGCCGAAGTTACGCTGTAGCGCAGACAGGCGAGCAGCAGCAGGATGTGAACGCCGGAAGCGCGAACAGACGGCCCGCACTTTATGCAGCAGCTCTGACATGTCGGGGTAGTTGTGAATGAACTTCTGCACCACCAAATTCAGCACATGCGCCAAGCAAGGGATGTGCGTCAAATTGGCTAGTCCCAGAGCTGCAACGAGATTTCGCCCATTATCACACACCACCAGGCCGGGCTTGAGGCTCACCGGCAGCAACCACTCGTCGGTCTGTTGTTCTATACCCCGCCACAACTCCTGTGCGGTGTGGGGCCTGTCCCCCAAACATATGAGTTTCAGAATGGCCTGCTGACGTTTACCCCGGGCTGTGCTGAAGTTGGTGGTGAAGGTGTGTGGCTGACTGGATGAGCAGGTGGAAGAAGAGGAGGAGGAAGCCGAGAAGGAGGAGGTGGCAACAGGAGGCAAAGAATGTTGCCCTGCGATCCTTGGCGGCGGAAGGACGTGCGCCAAACAGCTCTCTGCCTGGGGCCCAGCTGCCACTACATTTACCCAGTGTGCAGTTAGGGAGATATAGCGTCCCTGGCCGTGCTTACTGGTCCACGTATCTGTGGTTAGGTGGACCTTGCTACAGATGGCGTTGCGCAGTGCACACTTGATTTTATCGGATACTTGGTTGTGCAGGGAAGGCACGGCTCTCTTGGAGAAGTAGTGGCGGCTGGGAACAACATACTGTGGGACAGCAAGCAACATGAGCTGTTTGAAGCTGTCTGTGTCCACCAGCCTAAATGACAGCATTTCATAGGCCAGTAGTTTAGAAATGCTGGCATTCAGGGCCAGGGATCGAGGGTGGCTAGGTGGGAATTTACGCTTTCTCTCAAATGTTTGTGAGATGGAGAGCTGAACGCTGGCGTGTGACATGGTTGAGACGCTTGGTGACGGAGGTGGTGGTGGTGGTGTTGGTGGTACATCCCCTGTTTGCTGGGCGGCAGGTGCCAATGTTCCTCCAGAGGCGGAGGAAGAGGCCGAGGCGGCAGCAGCAGAAGAGGCCGAGGCGGCAGCAGCAGAAGAGGTAGCAGGGGGAGCGACTTCCTTGGTTTTAAGGTGTTTACTCCACTGCAGTTCATGCTTTGCATGCAGGTGCCTGGTCATGCAGGTTGTGCTCAGGTTCAGAACGTTAATGCCTCGCTTCAGGCTCTGATGGCACAGCGTGCAAACCACTCGGGTATTGTCGTCAGCACATTGTTTGAAGAAGTGCCATGCCAGGGAACTCCTTGAAGCTGCCTTTTGGGTGCTCGGTCCCAGATGGCGGCGGTCAGTAGCAGGCGGAGTCTCTTGGCGGCGGGTGTTCTGCTTTTGCCCACTGCTCCCTCTTTTGCTACGCTGTTGGCTCGGTCTCACCACTGCCTCTTCCTCCGAACTGTGAAAGTCAGTGGCACGACCTTCATTCCATGTGGGGTCTAGGACCTCATCATCCCCTGCATCGTCTTCCACCCAGTCTTGATCCCTGACCTCCTGTTCAGTCTGCACACTGCAGAAAGACGCAGCAGTTGGCACCTGTGTTTCGTCATCATCAGAGACATGCTGAGGTGGTATTCCCATGTCCTCATCATCAGGAAACATAAGTGGTTGTGCGTCAGTGCATTCTATGTCTTTCACCGCTGGGGAAGGGCTAGGTGGATGCCCTTGGGAAACCCTGCCAGCGGAGTCTTCAAACAGCATAAGAGACTGCTGCATAACTTGAGGCTGAGACAGTTTCCCTGGTATGCATGGGGGTGATGTGACAGACTGATGGGGTTGGTTTTCAGGCGCCATCTGTGCGCTTTCTGCAGAAGACTGGGTGGGAGATAATGTGAACGTGCTGGATCCACTGTCGGCCACCCAATTGACTAATGCCTGTACCTGCTCAGGCCTTACCATCCTTAGAACGGCATTGGGCCCCACCATATATCGCTGTAAATTCTGGCGGCTACTGGGACCTGAGGTAGTTGGTACACTAGGACGTGTGGATGTGGCAGAACGGCCACGTCCTCTCCCAGCACCAGAGGGTCCACTAACACCACCACGACCATGTCCGCGTCCCTTACTAGATGTTTTCCTCATTGTTATCGTTCACCACAACAACAAAAATATTATTTGGCCCAATGTATTGTATTCAAATTCAGCTGGATATAAATTTGAGGCCTAGTATTTAGGTGCTGGGTGACCGGTATGGATTTAGTGACAGAATTAGACTGGGAAATGCACAGTAGCGGGTGTGTGTGAAGTTATTCTGAATGACCCTATGTGCACCTTGAATATTATATACCCTTTTAGGGATAGATTTCAAATAGCTCTGATATAGCAGAAACCACTAAATTATGAAATTGCTAAATTGGGAATTGTATTTCAACCCAGAACAAAAAATGTGCTTTGACGGACACTAAATAACTTTCCCAGCCACAACAGGACAGCGGTAACGAGAGATTTAGCGGGATATAAATTTGAGGCCTAGTATTTAGGCGCTGGGTGACCGGTATGGATTTACTAACAGAATTGGACTTGGAAATGCACAGTAGCGGGTGTGTGAAGTTATTCTGAATGACCCTATGTGCACCTTAAATATTATATACCCTTTTAGGGATAGATTTCAAATAGCTCTGATATAGCAGAAACCACTAAATTATGAAATTGCTAAATTGGGAATTGTATTTCAACCCAGAACAAAAAATGTGCTTTGACGGACACTAAATAACTTTCCCAGCCACAACAGGACAGCGGTAACGAGAGATTTAGCGGGATATAAATTTGAGGCCTAGTATTTAGGCGCTGGGTGACAGGTATGGGTTTAGTGACAGAATTAGACTGGGATATGGCCAAAAAATAACCACACTATTGCTGGTTAAATGCACTTGGTGACGGGCGCAGCTTGCCCCTGATGTAGTATATGGCCAAAAAATGAACAGACTATTGCTGGTTAAATGCACTTGGTGTCACAGCTTGACCAACCACACTACTGAGGGTTAAATGCACTTGGTGACGGGCGCAGCTTGCCCCTGATGTAGTATATGGCCAAAAAATGAACAGACTATTGCTGGTTAAATGCACTTGGTGACGGGCGCAGCTTGCCCCTGATTTAGTATATGGCCAAAAAATGAACAGACTATTGCTGGTTAAATGCACTTGGTGTGATAGCTTGACCAACCACACTACTGAGGGTTAAATGCACTTGGTGACGGGCGCAGCTTGCCCCTGATGTAGTATATGGCCAAAAAATGAACAGACTATTGCTGGTTAAATGCACTTGGTGTCACAGCTTGACCAACCACACTACTGAGGGTTAAATGCACTTGGTGACGGGCGCAGCTTGCCCCTGATGTAGTATATGGCCAAAAAATGAACAGACTATTGCTGGTTAAATGCACTTGGTGTGGTAGCTTGACCAACCACACTACTGAGGGTTAAATGCACTTGGTGACGGGCGCAGCTTGCCCCTGATGTAGTATATGGCCAAAAAATGAACAGACTATTGCTGGTTAAATGCACTTGGTGTCACAGCTTGACCAACCACACTACTGAGGATTAAATGCACTTGGTGACGGGCGCAGCTTGCCCCTGATGTAGTATATGGCCAAAAAATGAACAGACTATTGCTGGTTAAATGCACTTGGTGTGACAGCTTGACCAACCACACTACTGAGGGTTAAATGCACTTGGTGACGGGCGCAGCTTGCCCCTGATGTAGTATATGGCCAAAAAATAAACAGACTATTGCTGGTTAAATGCACTTGGTGTGACAGCTTCACCCTGATGTAGGCTTTAGCCAAAAAACAAACGCACCATTGAGGGTTAAATGCACTTGGTGACAGGCGCAGCTTGCCCCTGATGTAGTATATGGCCAAAAAATAAACAGACTATTGCTGGTTAAATGCACTTGGTGTGACAGCTTCACCCTGATGTAGGCTTTAGCCAAAAAACAACCACACCATTGAGGGTTAAATGCACTTGGTCGCAGCTTGTGCTGGCGCACCACAAGACACAAAATGGCCGCCGATCACCCCAGAAAAATGTGACTGACAAACGGTCTGGGCAGCCTAAAAACAGTGAGCAATTGAGGATCAGCAGCTCAATGATCCACAGCAGCAGATCGATCAGTTAATCAAGTCCTTTGGAGGAGTTAATCTGCCTAATCTCGCCCTACTGTCGCAGCCGCAACCTCTCCCTACGCTAATCAGAGCAGAGTGACGGGCGGCGCTATGTGACTCTAGCTTAAATAGAGGCTGGGTCACATGGTGCTCTGGCCAATCACAGCCATGCCAATAGTAGGCATGGCTGTGATGGCCTCTTGGGGCAAGTAGTATGACGCTTGTTGATTGGCTGCTTTGCAGCCTTTCAAAAAGCGCCAAGAAAGCGTCACAAAAGCGCCAAGAAAGTGACGAACACTGAACCCGAACCCGGACTTTTACGAAAATGTCCGGGTTCGGGTCCGTGTCACGGACACCCCAAAATTCGGTACGAACCCGAACTATACAGTTCGAGTTCGCTCATCCCTAGATATAACCATGCAAGGCAAGGTTCTTTCCCTACACAGGTCCTAACTAATCCTCAGCCCGAAGGTATCCCCTGATGGTGGGGATCCTCCGTCCCTGTACCAACCATGGATAACCCTAAAACGCCCTAAATGCCAATAAATACGCTGTTACCCCGACACGTTTCCCCCCAGCATTTGGGTTCCCCAGGGGGTACATACACAGGGTAAAGAAAGAGCTAGTCAAAGGCAGTGACTGTCCTACCCCCACTTCTCCAAACCTGTGGAGGACAGGGAACAGGTCACGCCAAGAAGGTGGGGCTGGTTGATACAGTCAGTGCCTTGTGGAAATGTGCACACACGCGGCGCACCTTCACCAGTAGCTCAGGCAAATTGGGGTAAGTTTTGAGAAATCGCTGAACCACAAGGTTGAACATGTGGGCTAGGCATTGGATGTGTCTGAGCTTGCCGAGCTCCAAAGCCGCCACCAAGTTATGGCCATTATCAGACACAACCATGCCTGGTTCTAGGTTGAGTGTCAAGAGCCACAGCTCAGTCTGGTCTCTTATCCACTGCCACAGCTCTGTGGCGGTGTGCTGTTTGTCCCCTAAGTATATCAGCTTCAGCACGGCCTGTTGCCGCTTCCTCACTGCAGTGCTACACTGCTTCCTGCTACTGACTGATGGCTGACTGGTGCTGCACGCAAATAATTCGGAGGTGAAAGTGGAGGAGGAGAAGTGGGGGTTGGGGCCACAAACGTAGGTGCTGACGGAAACCCTGATCGACGTAGGGCCTGCAATCCTTGACGTCGGTAGCACCTGTGCCATCCCAGAGTACGACTTGCTTACCAGCCTCCACAACGTTCACCCAATGTGCCATCAGGTAAATGTAGTGTCCCTGGCTGAATGCACTTGTCCATCTGTCCATGGTTAAGTGGACCTTCCCAGTAACTGCGTTGGTCAGGGCACATGTGATGTTATGGGACACATGTTGGTGTAAGGCGGGCACGGCACACTGTGAAAAATAGTGGTGGGTGGGGACTGCGTAATGAGGGACGGCGCCGACATCAGGCTGCGGATGTCTCAGTGTCTAAAAGCCTAAATGGAATCATTTCCTGGGCCAGTAATTTAAGTTTAAATTTAAGTTGCGCATTTAGTGCTATGGCCTGTAGGTGGCTGGGTATTTATGCTTGCATTCAAATGCCTGGAGTAAGGACATTTCTACGCTGTGCTGGGACACAGAAGCGGATGTGGTCGTTGATGGTGCTTGCGAAGGTCCAGGTGCAGGGCAAGAGGCATCCGGGCCTGCGCCTTTGACAAGGGATTGTCCAGCAACCCCTTGTGGAAATCTCCCTTGCCAAGGGGTAGATGTTCTGCAGTAAGGCGCTTTTTTTAGGAAAGTGTGGATGACAAAAGAATAGTAGTTTGCAACCTGTGCCATGCGAAAATAAGCCGGGGCGTGAACACTAGCAACCTCATTACCACCAGCATGATCCGCCACATGGCATCCAAGCACCGTAATAAGTGGGATGAACGCCTAGGTCCACAATCTGTGTCTGCGGGTCACACCACTGCCTCCGCTTCCCCTGCAATACAGGTTGCGCTACAAACATATATTGCTGCTGTCACACACAATAGTCCTTACAAGGACTTTTGGGTCTATGAAATGTTTTTGTAGAAAAATGAAATTCAATTACACTCTCTACACTTTCCCTCCCTATGCTCAGCATTCCCTGACTTAGAATGAGCCGAACACACGTTATCGGGTGCTATATAGCACCTGATGATGCGTTCCGGCCAGCCAATCACTGTAATGCCAGTAGTCGATATGGCTACTCGCATTACAGTGAGGGCAGCACTTGCCTGCACGAAACATGCGTGGAGGAGACTCGAGCATTGCACTCGAGCACATGCAGTACTCGGCCGTCCGAGTACCGCCATGTGCCGAGCATAGCGATGCTCGAGCCAAACTGAGCATGCTCACTCAACACTAGCTAATTTGCATATGTTTTTCCCAGTAGTTTTTGATGGCTATGCTACTGGCAAGAGACACTCAGCATTTTTTGGAAGGAAAACTGAACTGCATGTGTTTCTCACATATTTGCTTTCTCTCTATTTCTTTTCTGACACGTGTGAGTATACTTATCTATGTTTGTATCTGTCTGAAAGAATATAATAGAAAATCACTGTTTATAGTCTACATGCATGCAACCATATCCATTTTGAGCTCAGGAAACCGCAGATCCGAAAAATATAAATATCTTCGATCTGCATTTCATTATAGAAATTGCTATTCTTTTTATTCTTCTCTGTTTTGCAAACAACACTAGCAATTTCTATGATGGAATAGGATGGATTGAAGATATTTGAATTTTACAGATTTGCGGTTTCCTGAACTCAAAATGGATACAGTTTAGCGCATGTAGCCTAAAAACAACAAATTTTCTTACAATTTCTTTCAGATGTCAACGCATGAGGGTGCTTTTTCACATGGCAGGAAAGGAAGACACAGGTGGCTAACATGTGAAAAACACACATAATTCAGCCTTCTTTTCAGCTGATGCAGTGTAGCCATACCAAATCAAATCTTGACCTTTTAAACAGGCTTTTCAAACTAGAAAAATTCCTAAGCCAAATATCTCATTCCAAGCAAATTCCCTTTTGCAGAACAGACAATTGCCTTTTCCCTTACGTCCTCAACAGCAGCACAGATGGGGTTAACTGCCCCTGTGGACTGGTAGGACCGGCGGAATTTTAATGAGCCCAAGAACCAATAAACGATCTTCAGCTCCCTGAAAGGGAGGAGATCACCCCCCAGCCCACCGTGTTTTTTTCTGTCCTCTGGACAGGTGGACTGGCGTGTCGCTCCCTCTTTGGGAGCTGAAGATTGCTTAGGGGTTCTTTTTTCCCTCCTTAAAGCTTAGCTCGCTTTCTATGCATCTCAGTGCCTTTATTTTAGGCCTGATCATGGCGATTTCGGTCTGGGGTACCGTTGGGGAGGGGGGCGTCCCCTCCCCTCTTCTTTCATCATCTGTAGACGGTGCTCCGTTCCTCCGTTACCGCATGTGTGCGGCGCTATGGGCGCCGCCATTTCCCGGAAGTGACGCGCCTTAGGTGCGCTACGTCACTTCCGGTTTTCCGAAGCGATGCGGTGATGTATAAAACTCACCTTTTCTTAAACTGGCTCCCTAGAATGACATCCTGGACTTAGGATTAGTCTGGGGAGACAATTTTTCGTTTAGGTAGAGCCAGTATAGGCTCTGGTTTTTCTGAGTGCTTGCTTTGGCAGCACATATACAAAAAAAAAAAAAAAAGGGAGTGGTGCTGATCTCGTTTCAGGAACCCGCCCATTGGGCGGGGTTTCCTCCTTTTAAGCGCCCAGAGCCCATCAGTCAGTGCTCTGGTTGCGTTGCTTTCACAAGTTAGCTCCAGAGCTCTCCTGTGCTTTGTGATATTCCTGCAGTATTGCTTTGCTTGGGTTTTGTACTTCCTCTTCTTTCAGCTCTATTTCTTCTAGTGCTGGTGGGCCCCCTTAAGGTCTGGTTTTCTCCACCTCCTGATGTTGTAGGTGTTATGACCTGTTTTGTTTCTTCCATTACAGACTATGGCTTCCCCTAAGGAGGATCAGCGGAAGGCTGGGGCCAAGAGGAAGCATTTGGCATGTTACGAATGTAACACACCCCTAGTTGACAGCTGTCCTTACTCCAGATGTGAGAGTTGTCGCACGGCATCCACGGAACCCACGATGCAGGAGATGTTCCAATGGACCAAGACATACGTGGATGATTCCATCAAGGGAGTAGTTCAGCTACTTAATGAGAGGCTACCAGGTCCCTCTCAGACTCCCATGGAGGTGGTCGCACCGGTCGAAAGACCTACCCCCTGTTCAGTGGGGTCTTCTTCTTCTGAGGAAGAAGAATCTACTTCTTGCTTTTTTCCTCCAGAAAAGACGCAGAAGTTACTCAAGTCCATCAGGTCGGGGGACCAGGATGTTGACATGGGGGAGTCCTCCGATCCCGCCGGTCGGACACAGCGTGTCTTTAGAGCGGATGAGACCCTCCTCTCTGTGATGCGCACAGAGTGGAAGAAGCCTGAGAAGGGTCCAGTGCTTACCAGAAAATTCAGACTCATGTACCCGATGGCTAAACCCTTGGTGGAATCGTGGGGTTCCGTTCCCAAGGTGGACATGGCTATAGCCAAGTTGTCCCGGCGCACTCTAGTCCCTGCAGACGATGGGTCTAGCCTGCAGGACCCCCTAGACCGGAGGGCAGAGTGCACCCTTAGGAGGGGTTACGCGGCGGCCGCCGCCTCCGCATCTACTTCCATTGCGGCCACTGAGGTAGCCACCTATCTACGCTCTAGGCTTAATCAAATCCAGACGGATGTGGACCAGAGCGTATCAAGAGACGACATCCTGGCAGCCTTCAAGTCAGCCAACCTGGCTATGGACTTTTTAGTTGATTCCTCCCAGATGCAGCTAAAGCTGGCCGCCAAAACTATGGCCCTAGTTTCAGCTGCCCGCAGACCACTCTGGCTGAAACCGTGGATTGCGGATAACGCATCCAAGTTTAACCTTTGTGGGCTCCCCTTCGAACCAGATAGGTTATTCGGGTCCGAATTGGACAAAATAATGGAGGGGCTCTCCGATAAAAAAGGGAAGAGCCTCCCCCAGCAGCCCTTTCGGGGACGCCCCAGACAGGAAAAGAAGGGCGGAGGTCGTTCTGGGCAGCAGTCTAGGCGCAGAGATTGGGGGGGGCCATCTCGTAAATATCCGAGACGCCCCCGCAAACCCACCAGGGAGGCAAAACCCTCCTGACTATGGGCCTCCTCGAGGCTCTTGGATAAGCCCTGCTGCCCCTGCAGTGTCTCCTCTAGATTTTCCCGTACCCCTCCCCCAGATTCCCGTGGGGGGCCGTCTTACCCATTTCAAAGACTCTTGGAGCCGGTTGATTGCAGACCCCTGGGTCCAGGACATAGTTTCCGCCGGGTACCGGGTAGATCTTATCTCTCTCCCCCCAGAGAGATTCATCGCCACACGAAGCTTCGGGTCTGCCAAACAGGTGGTCCTAGAATCTTACATTCAGGACTATATTTCCAAGGGAGCCCTGGAGGAGGTACCGGCAGGGGAGAGGGGCCTAGGGATTTATTCACCAGTGTTCCTGGTTCCCAAGAAGACAGGAGATCTCCGGATGATCATCGATTTGAGATTCCTCAATCGATTTATAAGGAAAACAAGGTTTCGCATGGAAACCATAAGGTCAGTCAGCCATATCCTCAATTCTGGGGACGTCATGGCTACTCTGGACCTCAAGGATGCGTACCTTCACATTCCGATCCATTCCGCTTCCCGGAAACTCCTCAGGATCGCGGTCCAGATCTCAGGGGTTTGCAGGCACTTTCAGTTCGCCGTGCTTCCCTTCGGAATCTCTTCTGCCCCCCTCATCTTCACCAAGGTGGTGGTTTCGGTGGTGGCAGCTTTGAGACTCCAAGGACTGACTATTATTCCTTATCTGGACGATTGGCTTTTCATAGCCTCTTCAGTTCCGATCCTTACCCACCATCTTCAGGTCGCAGTCTCCTTTCTCTTCCGCCTAGGCTGGATTATCAACTGGCAGAAGTCGAATGTGAGCCCATCGACTTCAATCCATTACTTAGGATTCGTGGTCGACTCTGTGGAGATGTCCCTCCGGTTGACTCCAGAAAGGAGAGCGCGGATTCAGGACCTGGCAAAGGTCCTTTATGTCCCTCGTCGAGTCTCTATCCGGACTCTCATGAAGATGCTGGGGCTCATGTCAGCGGCTGCGGATGCGGTCCCTTGGGCGTTATGGCACCTCCGTCCTCTTCAGTCGGAGGTCTTACACCTATGGAACGGCAGCCCTGCGGGGCTAGATTCCCTGTGCTCCCTGTCCGGTCAAACCCGAAATTCCCTCAGATGGTGGTTTCAGCTACCAGCAGGGAAGTCTATGACCCAACCAGCTTGGGTCATATTGACTACAGACGCGTCCCTTGTAGGCTGGGGCGCTCACCTGGACGGATCCCCAATTCAGGGATCTTGGTCTCCTCTGGAGCGGCATCTTTCCTCCAATCTTCGCGAGATGCGAGCTATCCGGCTAGCCCTCCTTCACTTTGCGCCTCAGATCCGGGGCAAAGCAGTGAAAGTCCAGTCAGACAATATGACTGCTGTCCTCTATATAAACAAACAGGGAGGCACAAGATCATTGCCCCTTCTGTCAGAGATCGGGGTAATTCTTCGGTGGGCAGAGCTGAACCTTTCCCATCTATCTGCCGTTCATATTCGAGGCTCCCTCAATATGATAGCGGACCGCTTAAGTCGAGGATTACCGACCATGGAGTGGTCTCTGCATCCGGAGATCTTCAGGCAGCTAGTTCACAGATGGGGTATGCCAGAAGTGGATCTCATGGCAACCAGGTTCAACGCCAAGGTGATGAGGTTCTGTTCCCTCTACAGGGAAGACAACCCCCTGGCGATAGATGCTCTGTCAATACCGTGGAGGTTCAGGCTGGCTTACATCTTCCCTCCCTTTTCCATGATACCGAGGGTATTGATGAAAATCCGTCAGGATCAGGCCTCGGTAATAGCCATCATACCGTTTTGGCCCAGAAGATCCTGGTTTACCCAGCTCATTCAGATGAGTCGGGGACAATACTGGAGACTCCCCCCGGAGCAGACCCTGGTGTCGTGGGACACTCACCTCTGCCCAGATCTGCACAGGTTCAACCTGACAGCCTGGAGGTTGATCAGTCCCTTCCCAACATAGAAGGGCTTTCCGAGTCGGTCCTGAGAACTTTGTCGCATTCCCGAGCAGAGTCTACAAAGAAGGCCTACTCCAGGATCATGAGAATCTTCGAGGCATGGTGTGATTCCAGACAGGTGGCGTCTGCAGATCCGCCCCTTCCTGCGATACTTCAATTTCTTCAGGATGGATTAGATAGAGGCCTATCTCCAGCTACCTTGAAGGTACAGGTTTATGCCATCTCGGCCTGTCTCAACAGGCCACATTCTCGGGACCCACTCATCAAACGCTTCCTGAAGGGAGCTGAAAGACTAAAGCCTACTATACTGAAACCTATCCCCCAGTGGGATCTTTCAGTAGTGCTCAGGGGGCTAGCATCTCCCCCCTTCGAGCCCTTGGAGGAGGTAAATTTTAAATTTCTGACTTTAAAGATGGTCTTTCTTCTGGCTATAGCTTCAGCCAAAAGAGTTTCTGAATTGCAGGCTTTTTCCGCAAATCACCCGTACATTATTTTTCTACAGGATAGAGTACTCCTGAAGTTTTTACCTTACTTCAGGCCTAAGGTGCCTACTTTCCAGAACATCAATCAGGTAATATCTTTACCAGTTTTGTTTACAGCCTCCTCCTCTGATACTCCAGCTAGAGACCCGCTGGATATTTCAAGATGCCTCCAGATCTATGTGGATAGATCTAGTGAGTTCAGGAAAGATGAGAATCTTCTTATCCTGTTTGCCGGTAAGTCTAAAGGCCGTAAAGCGTCTAAAGCCACCATTAGTCGCTGGATCAAGGAGGCCATTTTGGAAGCTTTCGTCTCCCAATCCTTAGATCCTCCCGAGTTTGTGAGGGCCCATTCTACTAGGGCGGTCTCCACCTCGGTTGCGGAGAGAAGACTCCTCCCCTTAGAGTTGATCTGTAAGGCGGCCTCCTGGAGCTCTGAGTCAACCTTCATCTCCCATTATAGGATAGATGCTAGGATGGCAGAGTTTTCGGCTTTTGGGCAGACTGTTCTTAGTTCTGCCAGGCATGAGGACCCTCCCTAGGGGATTCTTCTTGCTATCTCCCCATCTGTGCTGCTGTTGAGGACGTAAGGGAATCGTTAATTTCTAACGATAATTTGTTTTCCCTTAGTCCTAACAGCAGCACACAAATATCCCACCCTAAATACATTATGCTTGTTAAAAACACGGTGGGCTGGGGGGTGATCTCCTCCCTTTCAGGGAGCTGAAGATCGTTTATTGGTTCTTGGGCTCATTAAAATTCCGCCGGTCCTACCAGTCCACAGGGGCAGTTAACCCCATCTGTGCTGCTGTTAGGACTAAGGGAAAACAAATTATCGTTAGAAATTAACGATTTTTTTTCACCCGAGGGGGCCTCTGTGCCTATTATTTTCATTATGGAGACCATCTAATATACATGAGGGGTATTGTAGGCTAAGCAATGCTTCTCTTGGTTTCTGGGAAAGAATGTATGAAAATTAGCATGTCTAACATTTGGTGGCATAAGAAGGCCTCAGCTTTCTTTTCCCTTTTGCCAGGAAAGATCATTTGAATATTTTTCCCCAGAAACTCACAGATATGCAAAGTACTTTTCCAACAGAAGTAAGAAATGCTAATTTGTGCATATATTTCCCAGAAACCAAGAGCAGCATTGCTTGGCCTAAAATACTCCCTATGCCTATTAGGCACTCTCAATATTGGGAAAGAGTACCCATCAGACAATGCATAAATATTTCCCTGAAACCCAGTAAAGTAAATTAGTCTCTTCCTCACTCTCATATTTATTCTCTGGGTCTCTTCAGACAAAATAGGGGACAAGAGAGTGTTATATACCTATTTTCAGGACAGTTGGAACGTATTTGATTTAAGTCCCAATTTTTTAAAAAATTTGGTAAATCGAATTCCAGGAAATTTTATTATTTCTAATCCTATCCTAAACACAGAAATAAAGGGAAAATACATTGTCTTAGCCCAGACAGGATATCTCTGCAAGCTTGGAGATGTCTGAATACCTTCTGCAAACTATCATATCTCAGGATGGAAAAAACAATGTATTTGGGTGGAAGGTAATTACATTTCTGTATATTTTCTTACTCAATAATGGTTACAAATGTCCACAACTGAAGCCATATCCATCACTTGTCATGTAACATGACAGACCTTGTAATGATCATGACTTCGTCCATAATACCAAACCCACCAAATCTTTTAAAATGAAATCATGCAAAATGCAATTATTACTAAAATGTATGGAATATTTTTTTTGTAATCTTGATTGATTACTAAAGGGAAACTGTCACTATATTCATGCCGTCTCATCCTCAGGCAGCATGTGTTCAGGAGAGTTCATATCACCATTTCATTTTCAGAAAAACTAAATAACAGGATTCTGTAATAAAACAGATCCTGCGCATTAGTTATGCACATACAGTATGTCATCAGTTTGAGCCATTTCCGCCCCAGATCCACTTTTTTAAACATTTTTTCCATCTGAAAAAACAGATCTCAGATTGAAACGGCTCAGGCTACTTTCACATTAGCGTTTTCAATTCCGCTATTGAGATCCGTCAAAGGATCTCATTAGCGGAAGAAAACGCTTCAGTTTTGTCCCTATTCATTGTCAATGGGGACAAAACTTAACTGAACGAAACGGAATTCACCAAAATGCATTCCGTTCCATTTGGTTGCGCTCCCATCACAAACAGAATAACGCTGCGTTTTTCTGTTCACGATGTGGTGCGGAGAAAAACGAATAAGTCCTGACACACAATGTAAGTTAATGGGGACGGATCTGTTTTCTCTGACACAATAGAAAACGGATCCGTCCCCCATTGACTTTTATTGGTGTTCATGACGGATCCGTCATGGCTATAGAAAACATAATACAACCGGATCAGTTCATTACGGATGCATGCAGTTGTATTATGGTAACGGAAGCGTTTTTGCAGATCCCTGATGGATCCGCAAAAAATGCTAATGTAAAACTAGCCTTAAATGGATGGCAAATTTGGATAACTGATGCACAGGATGCGTTTGTTATTTTGTTTTTTTACAGGATCCTCTTTTTTTTCTGTTCTTCTGATGGATCAGAAGAACTGAAAAGGAAACAGTGATGGGAATTCCCCCCTAACGACAGAACCAGAGATGGGTGCTTTAAAGGAAACCTGTCACCAGGATTTTGGGTATAGAGCTGAGGACATGGGTTGCTAGATGGCCGCTAGCCCATCCGCAATACCCAGTCCCCATAGCTCTGTGTGCTTTTATTATGTAAAAAAAAACGATTTGATACATATGCAAAAAAAGTGTCCACCTCCACAATGCCAGACCATGAAGGTAAATATACTTCCCTGCTCCCTGCCGCTTGGTTCCAGCTCAGTGGGTCCCAACCTGTCTTGATCTTCACAGCACTTCAGGACTGAAAGTGCAGTGAAGATGAAAACAGGTCGAGACCCACTGAGTTGGAACTGAATGGTGGGGAGCAGAAAAGTATACCGCCTTTCACCGGTCTGAGGTGGTAGTGCAGCGTCCCACATCAGTGTGTAAATGGGACACTTTAAACATCTGCCTATTTATGTATTTATCTAATGTATGGTATTTCACATTATCAGTCTGGCATTGTCAATCCACCCATTCGCCCCTAGGTGGTGCTGGCACCACATAATATATATAGGTTTGGGTGTGTCTAGCTTAGAGCAGAATGTTATGTTAGAGTCAGAGTGAGAGAGGAGAATCAAGTTCATGGAGGAGAGAAACAGGCCTCAATCAACATGTAGGTGTTTTCCTTTCCTCTGGGCCCTGATCAAACCTGGAGAAGACAAATACAGCAACCAAGCACCACACAGTAAGGGTCCATTCACACGTCCGCAATTTCGTTCCACATTTTGCAGAACGGAAATGCAGACCCATTTATTTCTATGGGACAGCACGATGTGCTGCACGGATACGGAATTGCGGCCCTGCAGTACCGGGTCCACAATTCCCGAAAAAAATAGAACATGTCAAATTCTTGTCCGCAATTGCGTACAAGAATAGGCATATTCTATTAGTGCCGGCAATGTGCGCCCCGCAAAATGCGGAATGCACTTTGCCGCTGTCCGTGTATTACGGATCCACGGATCCGTGGATCCGCAAAACACATTACGGACGTGTGAATGGACCCTAAGTCTATGTCTAAATATGAAGTAAGCCTAGTGAGAGTTACAGCTGAATCTAGCCTATGGACCTCATCAGCACAAGTGCCTGAGATCAACTTTCCAAGTGCCGGGACACAAATGGATAATTAGTGCGCAGAATTGTCCTTATTCACTAGAAGCCTTCCGGGATATAGTGGAAAACCTAAACGCCCTTATTGGATAGATCAAAGTAAACCGAAACCATATATTTAGTAACAGATTAAGCTTAGAACTATTATAAGTAGTCTTGCCTGTAAAGAGAAAATTCCTCAACTGACAATTGCCTAAACCTGATAAGTGGAATACAATTATACTTATTTCTGAGTCATCACTTATGCCATATGAATGCACTTTATTGATGGACCGTAACATCTGCCTTGAGACTATTGATTCAAGTAAATGTTCAATTGATTTACAACAACTGACTCTTCATTACTACTACTACACTCAACATTTGCACCTTAGGGTGCCGGCGTCACGAAGACAGGTGCCCAGCCACCAAAGCACCTTAAACACCTACACCATCAAGGGCACCCCAACTTCCATCTGGCTGGTGTTCCCTGCAATCGAGAGTGCACCGGAGGATTAAGTGTCTTCCCATCCACTGCACTGCCGGCCCAGGGAGGCTCTGCTAACTGTGAGTACATAAACTACTACCCCCATCGGCCCACCGTGAGCCTCATGTGTTTTCCCCTGCGGTCCGGCACCCTGCAGTAGGGGAGGAATAAAAAATAAATAAAAAATCTACGTATGACAACCCCTTTAAGTGTGTGGCTAAAGATTCCACAGTGTATGCCAACATTGAGCAAACAATTGGTACAAAATGTTGTCACAAAGAAAGCCAACTAATAGTCCATGTGAAGTTACACAAGTAGCCATGTTCCACGTTTATCATCCTGCATGAGCCACTGTGATAAATTTGATGCATCTTTATACAATATGTGTAAATTTACACTGTCTAGATATTAGACCGATGAGTAAATCTGCTCCTGTGTGATTTCACAGGTATTATTAAATTAGAAAATAATGTCTACTTTAGTTTAATTGAATTAGACTAACTCTTGTCAACGGGCTATATTTGGCATCGCAACTCAAACTCATTCACTTAAAGGGGTTGCCCCACGGTTTAAAAATACTTGTGCATGAATGGCACGTGACTGCTGAGGTCTATGATTGGCTGAGTGGTCACATAAACAATGGACCTGATCATCACCTCGGGTGCAATGGGGACTGGAAGCCCCGAGGATCAGAACCCAGTTCTGGAATGGAGGGCCTTTTAGCTAGCGAGTGAAGCGTTGTTCTGTGTGTTTTAAGCTGGGCTGCTCCTCTGAAGATTTTACAAACTGTCTGACAAGAGTCATGCCATTTCTTAAAGATAGCAGACTTTTTTTTTTATCCTGGCAAACCATTTTAAACCGTGGCCCAGGGTAAAACACAAGTCTCCAGAAAATGTAGATAATAGACAGCTCCTCTTTGCCTCTTCCCAGCATGCCCCCCATTAAAGGGGTTAAAGCTCTGAACCCGGACATATCCCCTTCTTCACCCAGGCAGCCCCTCTGAGTGGAGCATCGGAGCACTTCGATGCTCGCCCTTGCCCTGTGTTATAGAGCGCAGGACGATGGCTGTTTTACAGGCCAGGGAAGCGCTAAAGTCTAACCATTAGTGCAGTGACATCACCGAGATCACTGCTAGGCGGTGGCATCCTTGTAAGTGATAAATGATATAGTTTTTTAAAATTATTTTATTGTTTTTGCTTTATAGTATGTCTATGTATTAAATTACCTTCATAATCCCATTAGCCATTTGCTCGGTCAGTTTTTTACAGCGACATTACGACAGTACGTTTTATATAACGATTCTGGAATCGTAAGCTGTGATAGTAGAATCTCATGTTTTCTAATTAAGCCTCATGAAAGATGAAGTTGCAAACTTGATAAAAGAGGTATCAACAAAATGTGTCTTGCCCTGTGGTCTGTAACATACGGTATTTGCATTGACGCCTTCTTGCATGTGACAACAGAAGTGAATATGTATGCGAGACGTCTTCTAACAGATGGTTTATGCAGAAAATTTTCGGTCATCATTGCCGTGACTTGACAGATGACAAATTGCTTAATTTGTTGGCAAATTGTCTATAATAGAATGCCGACTGCAGTGAATTAAAACAGCTATGGGCACATACATGGCGCTATAACTTACGTAGACTATCATAATGGTAGAAAATAAAATGCATCCAAGCTCCCAGGGTGCCTTCCATTTACACTTAATTGGTTTTGAATTGTGTGGCTGGAAATTTTCTTTTTTAGTTTCGAGACAGAAAAGTATGGCAATTTTAATAAATCAAATCCAAGTAATAGTTTTTGAAGGAAGAGTGAAGATTGTAAAATTACAAATTTCATGGTCAATTATTAAAAAATAATTTACTTGCCGTGAAGCCATCAGCCGGATAACCTTACGGGAAAGCTGAAATGAAAGAAAATATCACCTGCCATATCTGTGCTTTATATAAGTATGGAAGACCCGAGCTTCTCTCAACTGAGTGTCCGCAAGTGAAGAAAATTATATCTCCAAAACGCATTGCTTTTCGCAATAAAACAAATCCATTGATCGCATGACAGTTGATGTGTAGAGATGTCCCCAACTATTTGCCGGCGAACAGTTCCCGGCGAACATCGCTTGTTCGCGTTCGCCGCGGCGAGCAAACATATGCGATGTTCAGTCCGCCCCCTATACGTCATCATTGAGCAAATTTTGACCCTGTACCTCACAGTCAGCAGACACATTCCAGCCAATCAGCAGCAGACCCCCCCTCCCAGACCCTCCCACCTCCTATCAAAAAGCAAGGACAGCATCCATCTTAGATTCATTCTGAAGCTGCAGCGTTAGTGAGAGCAGGGACAGTGCAGCTGCTGATGATTTAATAGGGAAATAGATAGCTAGGCTAGTGTATTCAGTGTCCACTCCAGTCCTCAAAGACTAATGTGATCTGCTGTAAGGACAGCGTCCTGACAGCACCCCAAAAAGCCCTTTTTAGGGCTAGTACATCAGTCTGCTTTTTTTTTTCTCTCTGTAATATAATTGCAGTTGCCTGCCAGCGTGTGTGTCAGGCCCACAGTGTATACTGTGCCCACTACTGCCAGTGCCCAGTGCCACCACTCATATCTGGTGTCACAGTAGCTTGCATGCATAGTACCACTAATCAAAAAAAAATGACAGGCAGAGGCAGGCCACCCCGCAGGGGCCGTCGTGGTCGTGGTGCTGTGATTTCCTTTGGCCCTAGAATAATTCCCAGTGTTCAGAGGCCACGTACACTGAACTCGAAAAGTTGTGAGGACATAGTTGACTGGCTAACACAGGACACCCAATCCTCTACAGCTTCTGCTCGGAACCTTGACGCACCATCCTCCTCCAGCTCAGCTTCGGGCACCTCTCAAGTTACCACTTGCCCGCCTGCCGCCACCACCAACACTAGCACCACAGCTGCTTCACTTGATCCGTCAGAGGAGTTATTTACACATCAGTTGGAAAAAATGAGTGATGCGCAACCATTATTGCCAGAGGATGTAGATAACAGGGATATGTCTCAGTCAGGCAGCATTACACACATGGACGTACGGTCTGATGATGATGATGTTGTACCCACTGCTGCTTCCTTTGCTGAGTTGTCAGATACAAGTGAAGTGGTTGATGATGACGATGTGTCCGTGGATGCCACGTGGGTGCCCGCTCGAAGAGAAGAAGAACAGGGGGAAAGTTTAGATGGGGAGACAGAGAGGAGGAGGAGACGAGTTGGAAGCAGGGGGAGGTTGTCGCAAGGAGCTAGTGGCACAGTCAGATAGCATGTATCGGCACCCGGGGTCAGCCAGACAGCACGCCAATCAACGCATGCTGTTGCCACCACCAGAATGCCGTCATTGCAAAGCTCAGCAGTGTGGCATTTTTTTTGTGTGTCTGCCTCTGATAACAGCGATGCCATTTGCAACCTGTGCCAAAAGAAACTGAGTCGTGGGAAGTCCAACACCCATCTAGGTACAACTGCTTTGCGAAGGCACATGATCTCACATCACAAACGCCTATGGGATCAACACATGATGACGAGTACAAGCAGCACACAAACTCAAAGCCACGATCCTCCTCCTGGTCCAGCATCTTCAGCCACGTCAACCACTGCTGTCCTCCTTGCCCCCTCTCAACCACCCGCCACTCCGCCTCTCGCCTTCAGCAGTTCCTGCTCATCTGTCCACAGTCAGGTGTCTGTCAAGGAAATGTTTAAGCGTAAGAAGCCAATGTCAAAGAGTCACCCCCTTGCCCGGCGTCTGACAGCTGGCTTGTCGGAACTCTTAGCCTGCCAGCTTTTTCCGTACAAGCTGGTGGAGTCTGAGGCCTTCAAAAAAATTGTAGCTATTGGGACACCGCAGTGGAAGGTACCCGGCCGAATTTTTTTTTCACAAAAGGCAAGCCCCAGCCTGTACTCTATTGTGGAAAAGGAAGTCATGGCATGTCTGGCACACAGTGTTGGGGAAAGGGTCCATCTGACCACTAATACCTGGTCTGCAAACCATGGTCAGGGCAGGTATATCACGTACACTGCGCATTGGGTAAACCTGCTGACGGCTGCCAAGCATGGAATGCGTGGCTCTGCAAATTAGTTGGTGACACCGCCACGACTTGCAGGCAAGCCTGCTGCCAGCTCCTCCACTCCTACTCCATCCTCTTCGCTAACCTCCTCGGCTGAGTCCTCTTCT